>NC_135244.1:7575757-7878787 GCF_947623445.1 Clavelina lepadiformis | reverse complement strand
GGCCACTTGGGACTCGGGCGAATGCTAAACGCTTAACACCTTTTTAATCAAGAACGGATTTATCGTTACCGGTATACAACTATGATATAGTTGCTAATTATTAGCATCTTAATGGATAGCATGCAAAGCCTTAAAATCTTAGTTTTTACACCAGAGCGCTTGACATGACCTGATAGCAGAGAGAGTGATAGGAGACTTTATGAAGCAGAAATCCTATGACTAAGATTGGTACGTCCCGTATTTCAACACATAGGGATTAAATTTCTCTATATGGTACGATTATTTTGCTTGCGTACAAACTACGAAAGTGCCGTTATAGGTTACCTAACACCGGTTTACTTGCGTCGTAGAATTATCTCATGCCTGGGTCATTTTCTAGGTTGCATTTCATCACCATGATGATTAAGATCAATACAGTATATATATTCATTCGCAATGGTGAAAGCAAAAACATCTTATACACTGATAACAACCAATATCGAATATTACAAACCACGATACGGTTTGCCCAAACCAGAGAGAACACCAAACGTTAACGAACATTACTCAAGTCAAGGTTCAAGCGATTGCTGTAAGTTATCGGACGGACCATTACCTCTCTAACGGAAAGCTAAGCAATGACGCGATTCAGCACTTGAAGAGGGAGAAAGTACAGTGAAATAAAGCAGTCATCCAAACGCGACATCTAAATGCAAACACTACACTTGACAATGCGACCAACCACCTTCTTTTGAGAAGCATCTCTCTACCAGTCTGTAAGTGTTGACGCAAAGTGGTCATGGTTAAAAAAGTTAAACTGGGATAGGAAAATAACACTGTGGTCGGCAATCCCTGACACCCTTAAGTGTACAGCGTACACAATGCACAGTCTGAAATGTAAAAGACTGTCTCATAATAAGACCCACTATTTGAGACCACTTAAGTCGAATGGCAAAGCTTAAAACGTGGAAATCGGATAATAAGTGGCGTTTAAATGCTCGTGTCTATTCTGTACGGGTATGAAGGATTTCAACTTTTCTGGGCCAATAACAACATATTTGAAATGGTAAGTAACGAAAGTGTGGTAACGCATTTCTCTTTGGAATTAATGGGAACAGATTGACCCATTCTACTGTACATCCTTGCAAGACATTTAAAATTTCACCGCAAAATAATCATTTCTTTCATATATTTCTCGAAACAAACTATGCCTATGAGTAAAAAAATGACGCCGAATCCCATAAAAAGGCAGCAACTGACATGACGAGTAAAGGGCAATAAAACGTCCATGGTTCTTACCTTTTGTCCAGTCGGCAGTCTTCGACAAAATCTCCATATCACTTCTTGTGTCTCACTTTCCCATTGACAAAGTAATCCAATATGACCACGTTACTTACGCAGGTATGAGATTTCAAATTAAATTTTCACTTGATATCTTGAAGACAGACGACCTAATATCCGATTATCAGCAAGACACCTTATTGTCTGTCGAAAGTTGTACAAGACAAATTAAACGATAGTTGTATCAAAATGGCCAGGAGTCGTTGGTTTTAAATTTTTTAACACTGCCAATTACGGCACGATAATACCAAACTATAACGGGTAGCCCTGCAAGCGAATAGCATTTATTCAAGTGGTAGCGTTGAGTTATGCATGTACGGAATGTAAAATGAAACCCTTTCGGTGTACAGCATTGCACAAATCTATGAAGCATAAAATGAACAGTTGAGTTAAACACGGCAAAATGAACGGGTTTGAAAATGGTAAGTTTAAAGCAGCTTAGCTGCTCGCTTGACTGAAATATTAGGCTCATATACCGAACATTCTACTACACCAAGTGGCTGTGTCGAACCGTAACATATTCGTCTAGTCATCCCTTCTGGTATATAGGTTAGTCATCTCATCACCAACCAAAGCTCTCATCGCAGCCGTATAACTTGTGCTTACTGTAAGCAGCAGCTTTTGTACTTGCCAAAAAGGATATCCTTTATAACTTTACAGTATATACATTATGCTGTATACATGACTACCGCACGAATATAACCTCCGGACTACACTGACACAGCGACAAAACTAAGTTCTTAACATTTACAGCATCATTTGTTTTTGTAGACCGTTGTATGGCAATACTGTATAAGTAAATCTCTCAAGTAAATCGTTTCAAGCCACATCCACAACATTACCTTACTTGTCTTTTCAAAAGAATAGTAGTTGAGTCTTTATTTGATAAATTACAATCGAATAATGAAACCTGAGAAGTTTCATTCATCTTCTAACGTTCACAAGTCGTACAAAGCGGTGAAGTTTTGTCTTGCACGAAACAAACTGTAGATCTTTTCGACTATGTTCAAAGTTATCGCTCTACTAGTGAAAAAACGCCAGAAAGCAAAGGAAACCCGTTTATAACCTAAGCCGACTGTTCTGTTTATTTAGCCGTTTTGACGATTAGCAACGCTCCGTATGAACGCCGAGCTTTACTACACGCTGATGACATACTTTCTCGTAGCAACACCCGTCGATTTTGGTTACTGAATAACATCCCAGCATACTTCAAATGCCCACCACTTATACGGTAAGAATACTCACAGGCGATTTATTTCGCTTGAAGGAGGAAATGCCAATTAAGTTCCAAATGACAGCAGATCGATGCTTTCGTGATATTGACAAAAATGTATATATAGTAACGACAAATATTGACAATGTTTCAAAAACTTGGAATCTTAAATTCAAGTTTTCAAAGCCACGAACGAGCCAACGAAACGAAGCGTTTGCCTTTATGACACAACGATAATGTAATCGATACATATCAATCAGTGATACGTTTTCATATGACAAAATTAAAAGCAATTAAAATTGTAATTCAGCTTATGTGCGATTTTAATGTCATATGGGAATTTTGCGGCGTTTAAAGTGGATTGAAACTTATTTCAGGTTTACGATGCCCATGATACCAAATACCGATTAAATCATTATCGTCCATAGAGCAAACGAACCGAAGTAACCTTTACGTGACGTTTCCACGACTCTTAGCAATTCAAAGGTTTTCTGGTCAAAAGCATTCAAAAGTATGCAGCAACGTAATAAAATCGCTAAGCACCTGAAATAAATAAGCCCCCTACAAGTGTGAATATGCAGAATGCACCCTACAAGTGTGAATACCCTACAGAATATGCGCGACTGTGCCAAGTTTTACGTGAACTCTCCAAGACAAGACCGACGATGACAGGAAACCCATACAAACACAAACCGTGTCGCGCAATATGAACTGTGAATGTCATGAGCAACTAGAGCAAGTGGTAAATGCGCCTACTAACCTCTATTTGTCCATTTTGCCTTCTAATTTACAGTCCAAGTACCAGTACTTGACTAAACCTCTTAACCTGCTAATGGAAGCCAAATTAACCGAAAAAAATTAACTCTCAAGAATTTTCAAGACATGTTGAGACATGACCGCTGACTTAAAAAAATACCAGATACACGAGATAGGCCTCAGCGAAATACAAGATTGAGAAATACGTAATACCACGTCTTGCTTAGCACGTCTCCATAAATTAACTCCTATATTACTTCGGATAGCTCTTTCATGAAAAACTAGACGGACATAGCAACCTCAAATTAAAATGTTGTGTTACCCATAGAAAACTGGCAACTTTTGCTAGACAGCTAACCTACACAATAATAAGCTTGAATGCGTTAACAATTGTGCTGTACACATATGCATTGATTTACTCAAACATAGAAACTGATTGCTATATGTCACGAGGAATTGGGGAACATTGCAACACACCACTCATAATGTTGATTAGTGCTGATTAGAAAAATTGGAAAGGTTACGTTAAGTAGAATTATAGCAATCTGATTAGCGGATTTTCTTGTTCTGCTGTTACCAATATGTTAAAAGAACTTGTGCAGACCTGGAGATTTAATTTTGTCCAAATAAGTTTGGCAGGTTAACTAACAAGTACTATACTTGAACTTGACCCTAATAATAAACTCATACTGAAGTTAGCATTCGGGGTGAAATGCTTCCGTTTATGTTATCTCAACTGATGGGCTACTTACCGTCTGTAACAAAAATTCATCGCAACAATATGATTCATCGTCTAATACCGCTTCAATCTTACAATCACGGAAGTTTCGCCATTCATCGGCGACACGATGAACATAAAAACAAATTCTGCACATTTCCGGAAATGAAAAGCGAACCATCTGTCAAAATTAAGTTTTTCTTTCCTTAAAGCAAACTGCAGCTTTGAAATATCATGGCTGTTAAACTAACTTCACCCGGTACATTCTTTTTATCTACCAAGCGAAGCGAACCGTAAAATTCTCATACAAAATGCACCAATTATGGAAGTAATATTTGGCTTCTGCGCTATAACCGGTATCATGCTTTTATATGAAATAATTGTATATTCGAAGATTAACTCAGCAAAGGATTAAGGCGCCGAAAGCACAAAGTCAAACCAATGTTACAACGAAGAAATGTTTTTCCATATGAAAGTAGATACAACTTCCAAACTCAGCGCTGTTACTATGTAGCTTGCTACGTTATTTCTCACCATTCAGATAAACCCCCTTGACTGCCGAAAAGCTCATTAACTACTATCGCCAGCATAATAATAGCCTACCTCCAGCAAGCACAATCGAAAAACATTCAAGAAGTGGGACAGCCCGCTGGGATCGGTTTAGAGTTTAGATTCTTTCGAGTATTAGACCCTCCGTTTACAATGTTTGTTCAGTTAACATTTACTCACCACTGACACAAATGTCGCAAACAATGGGAAAAATGACGCTATCGAATGAGAAAAGTCTCACACCTGAAGCTGACATACAGTAGAAATCAGGCAGAAGTACCGATACTCCTACTAAGTCAGCTATCTCTATCATTCAATTAGGAAGATATTTGGTAGCTTTACTGAGACACTCAAATATTGAACTGTTTAATGTAAAATTAAATCAATAATATTTTTTGACTATGCCAACATGCTGACTGTTTCGAAAAAGACGAGGCTACTTTGAATTTTTCATATTCTTGACATCACCATATTTTCAAACACTGTGACTAAAAGCGCGCACTTCAAACGGAAGCCACTCATGTGGAAAGCATCAAGCATCTCATATCTAGGGTTTAAACCAAACTTCAAGTTCATCGAATGAATTGCTAATCAACTAAAAATGCTTTCCACTTAAAACCGCCAGATAAATAAAGTTAGAGCGCCTGCTATCTGGACCAGAGGACTTAATATTTACTCAAGGTTCGTTCCATAACATAAACGCCCGTCGTTGAAATTTTAAGAATTTTTTTCCAGTCAAAGCCTCAGGACGTCCCAGCCAGACCATGTAATTATCTCGCGAACGTGATTTTGTGGCTTTTGACGGAATGTTAATAACAGACATGTTTAATCCGATTTTTGGGCCTGGTATGATTTCATTAGAAATGGTTGAAACTAGCCATATAATTTTGTAGAATGTTCAATGTAGAAGAACTATCCATGAAAACATTTTGTTGTAGCATTGGAAAGCCCACAACCTAAGACAGAATGGTTTGCTTACCACAAACTACACAGAGAGGTATAACTTGAAACAACCGCTTCAGCTCAGGCAAACTGTCATTTATCGTAAGACTACGGTTTTATCACAAAACAGTACAAATCATTGACTGTTTTTCGACGTCAAAGATTTTGTAGACCCTGGGCAATGGTCATAACGTTAACCTTAGCGTCTTTTATAAAAACAAGTTAAACAAAAGAAACGTGACAGCTCATTGATAACTAGGGCAACCAGTTTTTTGACCTAAAAAGTTTAAATTTTGACCTTAAAATTTGCAAATTTTGACCTCATTTTGACCTAAAAAGTTTAAATTTTGACCTTATTTTGACCTAAAACGTTTAAATTTTGACCTCATTTTGAAAAACGCTATACTGATAGTCTCTACACTGTCTACAGCAACTTTCTAATCTAAAGCTGCATTTAAAAATGACAAAATGCTTTTCTAGTGTTGACTTTTTTTCGCTTCTGCGTATTAAGATTGACAACTTGCACTTTCAAATGCAATGCCGTCACATCGTGACGTCACCAAACGCGCTGAAAAGCCTTCCCTCTCTTTGTGGCTTTGGTTCTAAGTAAAATTTGCGGCACTGGAATTGTTTGCGGTACAAGAAAAGAGAAAAACGGAAGAATAATATTACAAAATGGTTACAAAATTACAAGTTTAATAGATTTTGACCTAAAAAAAAGACCTAAAGAAACAATTTGACCGTATTTTGACCTAACGTAACATTTTGACTTTATTTGACCTAATAACTTCTATACCACACGTCGTACAAAGCTGAAATTTGTTTTGTGCTTGTTTGATAACATTCTGGGCAGGTTAAAAAAAATTGACCATATTGACTTTTGGTTGCCCTATTGATAACTAATCTGTAAATAAGTTGATTCTTGCCTGGACGCAAAGCAACAAGACGACTTTTGTGCTAACCCGCTCTGAACAAAAGGCAACCCACGTGAATTGACTCACGTAGCCTATTATCGTTAACTCATACCTGACTGGGGTAAGAAAACATACACGACAAAATATTTATGACATATAAAACCCTCATTCACTTATTGCTTTCTCTGACTTATTCATCACAGTCTTCGCTGTATATTAGACGATACCATACAGCAGCCTGTTGCAGCCTATGTTTTTGTTGGCAGTTAATTTCTTTTGAAGTGCCTGCCCGAAAATCAATACTATAACCATATAGTTTACCAAAAATGCTAGTGTAGTGTAGTCCAAGTGTGAAAATAACTGGTAGCAGACAAAATAACAGGGACACATTATAATGCATTTCGAGTAGTGTTAACCGTAGCAAGAAAGGATATTTAAGTAACATCCGAGGAACATTCACAACCGGCAACGTTTGATTGTAAAAGGGTTGTGCAGCCCAAACAACTTAGATAAAAGTGTTTTATCAGAAATTTTCTGACCTTTTCAATTCACCTGATGAGTGCCAACAGAGCAAAGCACGAGTGCGCTATTTTCTTAGGCGTTTTAAAGTTGTTGCTGTTTTTCAAATTTTTTGATAGTTTTTTGCTAAAGTGTTTTAGCATTTTCTCCAATCACTAAATAAGAAATCACACACTGTGCAAATATAGAACTTGCCATTTCAACTTGCTTTCTGGTTGGTTTGTTTGTATTTTAATGCTTTTAAATGCTGTCCACTTTTGTTACTCTTATGTTAAACATTTCCGTACTGCACAAATAAATCGTTTTCCAATACTCCTCACTCGATTAATATGTAACGGCTAACGCAAACACTTAATAACTGTTTGGTATGCGCCAGTTTAAAGAAAACAGAAGTGTTGCGTAAAGCTTGTGACTTTGTATATTAGGCTACAAACACGTACAAAATCCAGCTCGTAAAACGTATTTCTTTTGTTAAATCAGGGGCAATGCTATACGGTTCTTAAAGCCATCACGCTTGGGGGCATACCAGTGCTATCGCGTTGCAAGCCGGATGTCACAATTATTACGGTCTCAGGTCAGAAAAATCGTGTTTTTTGATAATCTTCGTCGCTACGTTTGCTCTAATCCCAAGGAGAAGAGTATTTTTGTCCGCTCTGCCTTCACTAGCTTTTCGAGTAAGTGCACGAGGTGATTAATTTTATTTTTATAAATAACGTTTTTATCGCTGCCAAATGTTTTTCTCCTTGATAAGTACTTATCAGCAGACAGACAAATCGCAGAAAAAGCGATGCCTTCGTTTAAATGATCCTAATCCAAATTGAGTTGCAAACGAACTAACCAACAGGCACTTTGGTTAAACTCTCGGTTTGGTTATATTAAATTCTATTTTGATATTTGTTATTTCCCACCAGGAGGTGCACATACTTCCACCTAGCATTCATGCGTGGGTTGTAATCTATAACGATGCGGCAGGCTATAACCGAAAAACAATGACAAAATTCAATACGTTTGTTTTAGTGTCAAACAAAAAACATTACATCAACACAAACCTTAAAAGTAAATGAAAGGCACTGTATATGGATTACAACTAATAGAGACTAAGTGAATCGTATTATTTAACAACAGTCTTTAATCAGAAGAAGAATTTTTAGATACGAATTAAAGAAAACAAACAGAAATACTGTTGCCTATTATTTTATTATCATCTTTAAAAGGCTAAATTCAATTAAGAAACTCTTGCTGCTAAAAGCGAACCCAAGTTAAAAACTAGACGCTCTACAAATGCTAAGAGCCTGCAGTTGGCGACTCAAGTGCACATGAAATATGCAGTTATGTAATGTCCTATAAAACAGTATACAATGTGAATAATGAAGGCAGTGTGTTTAGCTTGAACGCAAGACCAAATACGCACCGGGATGTTGTAATAGTAAGTAACAAAGACTAGAATGCAGTCTTGAATTTTAGGGAGATCTTACGATAACTACACTCCAAGTAAAGTGTTATGAATCAGGAGCGCAATTGGTTTTGCTATTCGCATATAACATGAAAGGATATAAAGCAAAATGGAAGAAATGGAATACGCAAGGCGTGTATAGCAGCAGAAACTAAACGGCAGAGATGAAGATGACAGACAAATTACCACTCGATATTGTTGTACCAAGCAATGCGCTTCGATTACTAACTTTCAATTCTTCACTTACAAATTTAATTCTTTAACCATTTACTTTCCAAGAGTTCATGGTAACTTTGCAAAAACTAAGCCCAACCTTACTGAACCGAGTGTGCTTTTTACACAAGAAAAGGGTATTTAGGTTGATTGCAGTTTGAGTTTTGTACTTCCAAGTGATCCCTTATCTCAAAACGGAAATGATTGCTTGGCTGTAAAAATGTAAAAGATCACAAAGCACGTTCACATTCAGCTTTAGGTTATTCCTTGTTTTCTTTTCCTTTGTCGTTGCCGGTGTCCTTTAGGACACCTGTCGGTTTTCCATTGACTTGAACCACAGATATAACTGCTGCTTCCATTTCACTAGCACTACGCTTGACTCCCTTATCTGTATTAAGCGAAGTGTAAGAGTTATAGCATATAAACAACCGAGTTCATTAGTTGGGTGGAAGTTATACTTCCTATATGCCATGGGGCAACTTTGTGTCACAAGAATTGTTACCTGGTTGTTTTCCAGAATTGTTGGATGTTGAAATAAGTGCGGATGCAACGAACGCTGGAGGATTCGTGGAGGATTCAGAAATAGCCGACGAAGCAGGAGAAGCTAAATAACACAGGAAAAGTTAAACCAAAAAAAACACAACAAGAACAAGCAAAGTGTGTAACTTTGTCGCACGTCGGCTAAAGTGGATAAAAGCAAACATCGTCAGTTACCTAATGCCGCCATATTACAGGCTGAGGAAAAATCTCCCATGACAGCAATGGCGGTTTCACCGGTAGCTTGCGCCACCCGGTGTTCAACCAGGTAAAACATGTATTCGTCGTAGAGCAAGCGAATGAGATGAAAGCTACCGAAGCTGGCAGCTGATCGCAACGTTAAGTCTCTTATAACCATGGAGCTATGAATAACAAGATAGTGAACTTTTACACGCGATAAATAGAGCAACCACACCACAATCTTTAACACTACAGACACAACAAATCTCATAATATCGCGTTTACAACAAGTACTGTAAGTGCACTGTTGACAAATTTATATTCGGTCGTATATTCGTTATTCGAGAAATCCAACCTATCACTTGGATGATATTCCACCAACACATACCTATAGAAACACCATTTGAGAAGAAACTGGCGAGCTGATTTTGTGAAATTTTCAGTGCCTTCGTGGGGCTGAAGAACTTTCACTACAACATTTTCCAACCAGTCGGCCCACTGCTCCAAGGTCCTTTGTTCGGAGAGCGCAGCCTTAAAATCGGCCTCCAGTTCTGTGACGATCGAGTCATCGCACTGACATACCCAGGAAGCTTGTTCCTAAAATCGGCGCATAACATAAATTGGAAGCGGACCAAGACAATAAAAATATGGTAACGTTTTTGAAATTTGCCCGAAACTTTGCAGTGTGTTAGGAATTCGTGTTTAAATGACTCAAGCAGAATTTTAAAGAGATATTCAAAATTAAGTTACTTGGACGTTTGCGAAGTCGACGCGATTAAGATCGGACAACATCTGACTGATCAAGGAATTGTCGTTGAGAACCGCTCGAGCCGCTTGGGCAAGATGGTTAAGCGAAGTGTAACGACGCAGTGTCTGGGAGAATGCTGATACCGCCGATACCTGCAAAAATAAAAACGTTTCAGCGAGCATGGTCAAAGTAGACTTCTTGTAAGAGGCTTAGACGTTGAATGGAATGGAAACAAACCTTATACTTTATAAGCTCTTGGGGCATTTCACTTTTGGCTAGGGCATTCGTTAACCCATTTTCGAGACCTTTGGCGAAGTTTCGTATCGCCAGAGTCAACGCACCTATTAAAAATGTTAGTTAATTTACTCATTTACTAACCTTAAAAGCGCTTCCGTTACAATTATATTTGCGAGACACAGTATTAAAATAACACACGTTCGGAGAAAACAAAGGAACAACATTTTTACTTGGAATCGGACGCAGAACATCCGGAATCAAAACTTCGACAAGACTCTGATACATCATGTGGTCGCTATCCTTGATCCAGCGTTGAACAGGTGCCCATTTACACATGGCAAGTAACTTCTGCCTCGGAAGCTTCATCTCGTATTCGTCTTTGCTATTGCAAAATTAAGAGAACTGTGACCACTTTCAGAGAAAATTTACAAAAAAATATGATATAGCTCATTTTACCAGAATACGGCTTGTGTAGCAGAGGCAAAAATCTTGGATTTCACAAAGTTAATAAAAAGGAAGTCAGCAATTTTATTATTAAAATAAGGTACTGTATGTGATTTGTGAAATAGTCCACCCTTACACTGGTTGTTGATTCTCAGCGGTGTCAGCAGCCCTCCAAAATGTTTGCCAGAGTGTCTCAACCATGGAAAACTGAAGACTAACGATGATGTCGAGAACATTGGCGCAGTGATCCCTGTATAAATCTTCCAGAGTCATCAAATCCTCCTGAAGGCAAACAATTATTGGAATCAATTTGGAATTAGATAATGATAAATTGCAACCATTTGCGTCCTTAGATTACCTGAGTTACGTTGACAGGCATCGGCCCATCGTCCGCAGTGATGTTGATGGGATCCAGATCAGGAAGAGCTTGAGTCGCATCACCAAGATACTGCTGATGTTGTTGAGCTTGTTGTTGGACCTGCTCAGTTGCGGATGTGTGAGTAGGTACACCATCCTGACCGCTCTTATCAGATTGTTGGGTGGAAGTCATTGACTTATACCTATGTATTTGGATTCACAAATTGATATTGTCTTAACTCATAAAAATAATCTGTTGTGACTACTTATTCCAAAGACACATTTTAAAATATGAAGGGTACCAAAAAGGATAAAGGATGTACAAAAAAAATTAACGGAAAAGAAAAACGAAATAAAATTAATGACAATTTGGTTGAAGCTACCTCTTGGCATGGTTTGTAGACTGTTGCCTCATTGCAATGTAGTTTATTTCATCATGAAGGCGATTGAGAGGGGAATTTCCTTTAATGCGGATTCCATAATAGTGATACTTCGAATTACCCCTGCAATAATAATATATTCATCAGCACTTGGAAAGCTTCCAAAATAACATAAACATGTTCAAGACAATGGTACAACAACTTTTATTCATTTTAGTTTATTCAAATACCAGTGCTATCACCACTGTAATTACCATTCTAGTTTATTTTATTTTTTTCGGTTTTAAAATATAATACTATAACAATGGCTGCCTTACCTTGTACCAAGGCGGCGTGTTCTCAGGCCAATGAAAACTGATCTAACTAGTTTTCCAAACGATGCAGCGTTCACAGGATCGAGTTGTTGTTCCTGGCAGTGCAAAAGGTAATGATTATACATGAGTGCACGTGGAAGTGATACTCCATCCGTGTTTTCAAAGTGTTCCATCAGCCATTGAACCTGGACCAAAAAGCAAGAATGAACCAGTGGTTGACGAAGAAATGCAAAAGATGACTTTATATACAACAATGAAACGCCACATTTGCCAAACTTGAAAAAAGCAATTTGCAGTAAGTGAAAACTTCAGCATTTTTATTAATCTTATACAATTTAAAGATAGTTTTGGGTATAATTTCTAAGCAGATTATTGTTTGTTGTTAAAATTTCCTTCTGAAAAGAATACATCATTCTGAGCATCATTTGCAGAGTTTATAAAAATTACAAAAACAACTTCAAACTTTGCTGGCATTAACATGTTTTCTTCAGAGTAACTTAGCGGATGCAGGATATGTTGAAATTAAACCAGCCATGCTGCGCTCCGAACGCTCGCTGGGATGAAGAATTACTCGAGCAAAATGCTTACTGTTTTCGGCTCCCGCCGGAAGTGACTTACAGTGGCGGGAGATGCTCGAGTGGTGTGCGAGATTGGCATGGCAACGATTCCTCCAGATTCTCCTCCAGCATTCTGGATGATGTATGTGCTTCCTCCGGGAGAGGAAATAAGCTGACCAACTGACTGATGGCTGCCTCCAGTGCCTCCGGACATGCCGAGGTTGTTCTGTATTACAAACAATGACATGATGAGATGAGGAAGACTTCATCTCAATGAAACTAAACTTTTATCCATTAATTTAGCTGCTAACTTTCTGAAAAGTCAGAAAACATTAAATTTATTTTAAATAATATCACCAATGTCACCATTAATCCACTATCATTAATATTTATCGTAACTCACCATCTGATGTTGTGATGATACAACGGTCGCTTGACTTCCAACATGTGTAGAGCCAGATGAGGAGTCAAAATAAATGGCATTGCTGTTGTTCTGCTGACTACTTGAATAAAGCTGGTTGCCATCTTGGTACTGGAAAGAGTTTGACCTGAAGAGTAGAAGGAAATTTAGAAAGGATAGACGCATAAACGTGAAAGAAACATTAAGGGTAAATTTTGCGGGAATCCACTTACGTTGAGCCATTCGTGTACACATGATCACCTGATGAATCAACGTACGGCAAAGTGTTGTTGTTTTGGTAGAGCTGCAAGAAATGAACAGAAATGAATTAAAACTCCAAAGGTTGTATGATATTCAACTTAACTACAGGATGGTCCATATGATTGGTCTACTTTTTTCACTACACATGCTGAACTATTCATATATTCACACTATACCTTACCACAAAAGTGAGAATCACAATAAACTATTTGTTGTACATTTGTACAATAACACACAACAATGTACAACATATTGGATCTATATCACAACCTGGACCTTAACAACGACCAGACTCTTAAAAAATAAAAAGCAAGGCGGAAAATCAAGTTCACAATCATTAAGGACGAAGTTTGTTAGGGATACCACAGCAAATATTTCAGATTAGTGGACACAACGTTCCTACTGTTTACAACCACACAATAGCTGTTAGTGCAAGACAAAAAAGGTAAACTTCAAGCAGATTTACGAATATGTTTTAAACAACAGTTTTAACCAAGGTATTAGAGTCTAGAATGACCTGGTTGACAGTGGCGATTTCGTTTGAAATCAGATCGACTTCGCTAAGAGTAAAAACATGACTGGACGATAGCCTAGCAGAGGGTTCGGAAACCGTTAGTCGTGACGTGCCGTTTGGTATCGACTGTTGAAAGTAATTACAGCAGTATGGTTTAATTATCAGCGGCCATTGCTTACAAGCATCATATCGAAATTATCGGCGATATAGGAGAGAGAACTCAGTAGCCCGAACCCGTTACGTGGTCAATTGCAGTCAGGAAGCATTCGCAAAAAACGACCCATGAGTAGAGCTTACCTGCTGGGAACCAGGCACATGTATTTGCTGCGTTCTTGGCTGCTGGGCTGGCACCTAAACATTCGCAATATTGAATGCACGTAATGATGCGTTAATAAGTTATAATAATGGAACGTTTAGCATTATTTTGGTAATAGCGAAACGATATAAATTTATATTTCCAGGTTAAACAATACGACTTGTTGTTACAAAAAAAAGAGTGGTGTCCAATGTGCTGTACAACAACACTAGGAGTGGTGTTTAATGACTCAAAAGAAACTCTAACTCTAAAGTCTAAAGGGAGTCGAAATTGCGTAAATTTGAGGCATGCTCACGCTAACTAAATGATACCAAAGCGTATGTACGGCAAAATTACTCAAAACACTACCAAAGAGTGTGCATGATCTTAACCTTGTATTCCTCGTACAAAACGTGTTGTGAACTTATGTCTGTCTCAGTGATTCCGGATTCGGGGAACTTGTTTTCGACCTCACTCTTTATCAAGGCTCTCTTTGCAGCCGGAGAACCCTTTGAAACGTTCACGGATTAACATGACTGACTGTACAAGTAGTTCAGATGACTCGCAACTCAAAATAATCACACATGACTGCACTTCAATTTGAATGTTATCTGTGAGTACTCTACTGGCATTTAACTACAGCACTCTCTGTTACAAAGCGGAATGCAGAATGACAAAACCACACGCTAGAACTATCTTAACAGTTGAACTTCGCTCCCACCAAACTGATTATACTGCTTAGTGCTCATCAAGCATACACATAATCAAAAAATTTGGTATAACAAAAAATAAGGTTCCAACGACAAAGGCATGCATTTCACTACAATTATTGACAATCAGATCACCACTAAACTCAAATCACTGCTGGTTAATCTACAGCAAAGTACGCTAAAGAGCAAAAAATAAATAAACAAACACAAAACCCAAGCGAGAACTCAAAAAAATCTTACTCGTTTTATGTTCAAGCTGATTGGGTTGGAAACGACCAAAGGCCTATTTGACTGGACGCTGATCAGCTGTCGGTTCTGTGAAGACGATGGAAGAAAATTAGGCTCCAGTTTTGGTTTATTTCCCAACGATAAATCCATCGCTCCGGGCGAGGCCTCCGCGGCGCTAGGTGAGTCCGTTTTACAGGGCATTACCGTCAACTCACAACGGTAGTACACATATGTCGAGTATGGTAATCACAGTGTTCAGTTTTAAATGTCACATTTGAAACAGAAATTTAGGGCGAAGTTTCCTAGAATATATTTTTAGGCCAATTATGGCTAATAATCGGCATATACTGCGTATTCAGGCACCTTCAATAAACACTACAAAGTCACCACCTATAATGACAAAAATCATTCAACACTTAAAAGCAAAGTTACGTAGAAACAACAACCTCTACATTGCAATCGCAAAAAGCTCTTTTGTACTATTAGCTGTACTACCACTATCAACCTTCTGCCAACAAAAAACAACACTCATTTAAATTAATAAATCCAGCAAGTTTCCTTTCACTTAATCGCCATAACAAACGACTTAGACTAGGTACGCAATGGCCGAGTTAACAGTTAACGGTAACTCTTGGTAGTACAAACCTCGCTGACAAATGCCGAATGAATTGTCTGCACTATCAACATAAAAGAACGCTTTAAACAAACAATAGTAACCATATTGTTACGTCACTTGCTCCTACTTTAGCCATGAAATAGAAAAGGGGTGACAGCATGATAAAGTTCAGATTCGCATTACCGTTGAATACACTTGCTAGCTTTTTGAAAAAAGCATTGATTTCTTACGGGAGGGAGATTTCCGAAAAAAGATAGCGATAAAATTAAATATACCAAGCACGGTTCACGTCGTGATTCATTGTTTGATGTCGTTTCTTTGTCTGCACAATGGGGCAAAGAACCCGAAGTGTCGTTACAAAACGGGCCAATAAAATTGGACGTGTTACCAAGCAACGACTTATCAATTGACATGGCATCAAGATTGGTCGCTACGCAACGGTCGGTTACTAAAAATTCGCCGCATCGGAGAGCAGAAAGGCAAATATAAAGAACAAACAGAATACGTCGGCTTTGCGGTAAAACGTCATTTTAAAAACCTTCATTTTCGGTTAACTTTTAACGAGGACAGATATCAACAATGAGCACAGCTTCTATAAAGGCATAATTCAAATTGGGTATAAACAATTATAACCCAGTAGCAAAAACAATTTAATTAGCAAGTGAATCAAATGTCTTAATGCTTGGTACATTCAAAGTAGTGATCAAGTGGAAATTTGCAGCTGTGGGTAACCCGTTTACACAGCTTACAAAAAATACGACCCCATATGTGTAGATAGATCCTAGCAATACATAATAAAATTAAACGTGCGCAAAAAGTTGATTTTCAGTCACCATTAAAATGCTTTATCAGACGCTGACCACGGCAACCTCTAATGCCAGCGAAAATTGATTGGAAAATATATGTACGTAGTTTATGAGTAACGGCTAGTACCAAAATCTGACGAATTTGAAAAGTATTGCAAAATGCTGTTTAAAGGTCTAACACGGCATATACCTCGCAGCATCCGTTTGAAACAAATTAAGATAATTTTATGGGAACAAAGGAATTTGTAAATATCGCGATCCAGAAAAGAAACAATATTAGAGATGACGACAAATCGTTTGTTTGCTGCCAGGCAACTGACATAACATGGCAACGTGTTACCAAGGAAAGTTTAAATAAAGGTAAGTATTGCAAAGAACAAAGCTTCCCGCGCGATCAAATCATACACAAAGATATTTGACTTCTGCGTGCTCAAGAAGGAACAGTGACCTGTAACATGACAACGCCCCAGGTTACACAATCTGTGACCTAGCGACCAAATGTAATAAAATTTTTAACGGTTTATGAAATTGAGCCTTGTAAAATACCGAGGCAATAAGACTTGACACAGAATCAGATACGTCAGATTAAACGGAAGTAATGCTGCTCATGGACGAACAAAGCGAAATCAAAAAATTATTAGTTGATGAGTCTACTGAGTAATACTTGAATGAAATAACATCGATACCATCTACACCACAACAATCTCACCCTGTAAGAGGTAACAGGTTAAAAATAGAAACTTGTCGATAATAATTAATTCCATAGTTTGAATTATTTGACTATCAACATTGAATAAAATTAAGTGATAAAACTGGTTATTTAGGATTCTTATTACGGAGTTTGGATTAGGTCCCTACATAAATATCAACGCAGTTCATCTCGTCCTTCGTCTCATTCTATTCCTACATTCAGTGAATCGCAGCTAATACCATAGGGTTCGTCTCAATTATGTCGGGTCACCGCGCCGTCTAGCGGTAATACAAAATTACCTTGCAAAAATAAAAAAATATGTGATTTAGCAAATTAGCAGAGGTCTTGAGATAGTAACGTTTGTAAACGCGGCATGACTTGCATTACGTTAAATATACGGGTCGTAAATGACTTTCTTAATGGACAAAATTTTTAGGTTTAAATCAAAGTAACCCTACAATAATAACAGACAATATGAAATATACTGTGAAGTTAGAGGCTTGGAGCGTTTGTTAAAATGTGAACACATCTTACCTGATGCGGTTGGGTCGGTTTGATGATGTTTGCGACGTTGTCTCCACTTTTCAAAGAATCTGAAAAACAAACGTAACAATTAGTTAAGAACGCTTTGTGGTACGTTCTAAGACCAAGTGAGTTTTATTATTGACTGATCAACAACCAATAGGGCTGGGAATAAAGCCGATTTTCTTTAGCCGTTAGCTGCCATAGTCGCTAAATGGCGAGTCACATTGTTGAATGCAGCCAAAAGTATTGTTAATTCTTAAGCGTGGTGGAAATTATTGTATTCGCAATGTATGTCATGCTATACTTCAAAATTTATCAACGAAACAAACTATTCAAGCATTAAAATGTTTAACAGAGCTACATATTTTCACAAGAAGACGGATTACGAAACATTTTGCTCCAAATTCTTTTCTACATGTACGTTTTTGGCTAAAGGCTAACAAAATGCTTAGCCACTAAGAGCTTTCAGCCGTTAGCGGCTGTTTGCCTGAGAAATGTTCCCAGTTCCACAACCTATTATCACAAAGTGTAGCAGCCATTCACACGACGCAGAAAGTTTTGCTATAACATACAGTTAGTTGTTATTTACTGTAAGCCGCCCGCAATGCACAACGCACGTTGTATGTTGTCATACGACGTCGTGCAGTGCTCAGACAAACTTATGAATGCAGCTTTTCCTGCTACGAGCTTAGTTGCCCAGTAAGCAACACTTTCTTCATCACGAGGTGAATTAAACAGTAAATGGCAGCACTAACAAACCCGTTTTGGAGGCAACGACGCTGACGTATCGTGCAACTGGCAATTGGTTCTGTGTGGCTGAAACCACTTGAAGACTCTGCTGTGCCGCTGCGACGTTTTGCTGCATAGTGAGACTTTGTGCGAGATATCACAAATTTGTGAATCCTTTTAGGAATTGAGCTGATAATGGAAACGTCTGTTGAATAGTGGATCTGTAAGATAAATTATTATGCTGAATAAACTTCATAAATAAGTTTCATTAAAACTTAAAACATTTTACAACTAAATCTTACAGATAAAGACACAGCTAATCAGAAGTTTAGGTTAAGCTAGAAGTTTAGGATTTCACAATGCCATTAATGTCATATACACCTCTGCCATGTTAGCTGCCAACACCCAAACGTCTTCACAACACATTGCACCACATGGGCTACCTTACTACACATTTATAGTAAGAAAATAGCCAAGTCTTAAGTTGCTTCTTTCAGAAATATACTTTAAAATAAAACATGGATGCAGACAGTTCATAACTGTACTATACTCATGGCTACCAAAGACTTGAAATCCAAACTTGGGACAACTAGGAAAAAAATAAGATTTTTCTCCCAAAAAAACACTGTACAAACAGTTTTCAGAAAAAGTTGAACAGAATCTGGTTAACCAATGTCAACTTCATTAACCTATAATAAATTGTTACTCAAAGAAATGCCAAATCATCTAATACAAAAGTTGCCTTCCTAACTAACTTACAGTGTTAACAAGGCTTAAAGGCTAATTATGAGGCTCTGCTATGTTGTATTTATGGTATCATTTTTACTTAGTCACAAAATGTTGGCGGTAAAACACCGGATGTCATGTAATCTCCCTCAACGCCTGAAAGCAAGTAGTGGTGTAAGATGGAGTGAAATGCCTTGCATTTTAAATTGTTGTTTTATTGAAAACAAGACAAATTAGGGACGCAGGTCATAATTAAAGACATTTCTTAGAAATAAGGAACTTATGAAAGCTCTGACTACACATCATACAAACCCTGCTGTTGCTAAACTTACAAATCAAAAATACAAGCAATGCTTATATACAATACAGTCTTAACTTGCATGTCAATTCACTATATATATATATATTTGATTACATTTCAGAGGAATACTGCTATATTACATAGAATTTTTACTGAGACATTTAGTAAATGTAGTAATGCTTGACAATTTAGAAAGATTTTATGAACACATTTTATTCCAAATATCACACACATAAGTACATGGCCAAAAGGGTAGCTGAAATTGACATTTATAGAAATCAGCAAAATACATGAATATTTACCTTTACTAAAACAACTTAGTCACAAATTAGGAATTATCTAAGTGATGTAATAATTTTGGACAGCATCCAAGTTAAAGTCTTTCATTGAAAAACAGATCGGTGACGTGGAAATTAATGTTTGATGTGCAGAGAGTAAACAAATGATGTAGTTTGTGCAAACAACTTGTGCATGAACCTACTGAAATAGCCACAGAGCCATTTATGCACAAAAGGTTACAATTTACTTTGATAACCAATAAGCTGTATGTACAGTATTGGCACTGATATATACTATTACACGTTAATACTGTTTTTGTGCAGTGTGCATGTTGCAAAATGATTATATTACTGTGTCAGCATTAATTTTCCACAAAATTTAATATGAATATGCAAAACTCATCCTAGCTTTGTAGCCTGAACAAAGACTAATGCATATTCCAATTATGTACTGGGCATAATGGTGCATTGAGTGGTTGCTGTTGTATATGAAACTTAGTTTTACTGTTTGCTCTGGTTGGGGAATTGTATGCTCAGTGCGGTTTTTCTCAACTCCATGTTGTCAAACTTGCTGGTTATAAAATGGTACATTAAAATTATGTGAAAAAATTCTTTCTTCTAATCCAACCGCTTATCTTCGACAACTGGCTGTGTGACCTATTTATGGCAAAATGGTAACTTTTTTCAAAACTACATAAAATTTACTAAAATTGAAGCTAAAGCATCCTTTTGCATATTTTCTGTAAATGTGCTTCAACAAAAACACACTTTTTGATGATCATATGAATACATTTATATGCATGGACAGCAACAGAAGCCCATGTTTTTGCTGAAATATTTCATACTATTTGACAACATATATATTAACCAGACAATTAAATGATTTACTGCTATCCAACTAAAAAATTAAAGAATATCTTTAGAATATACTAATATATACTATATTTTACGATAACTATTACTTTACATGACGGTAAATTTTGGTTAATCTTAAGAAAAGAATTACTTCAATTGAATCGAACAAGGGTTTTGTTGATAGTGTTCATTTACTGGTTGAACAGAAAAACACTCAATTTAACTTCACACCATACTTGGAAATGTGCAGCAGCGAAAATTATTCCAGTTTGTGCAAATACAAATATCATGCAGGCCGACACAAACAAATCCGGAATCTATTCGTATCACCACCAAACAATAGAATTTCATCAATGTGTCACCCAATTTTAGCTTATAACAAGGCATAATTGCTAACCATTTTTGTGGATATCTCTCCAAGTGCATCATTGCTGTGATCGCACAGGTTAATAGGTTTGTTTGGGTTACAAAAATAACCTTGAATGATTGTCTCATTAACTCTTACACTTCCCATGACACAAGTGATCTAAACTGTGTAAGTGATCCAAAAGAGCAGTCAAAGCAAACTTGAAAATTTTTGCAATACAAGCAAACTAGTCGTAGTACTTAGAATTTAAGACACCGTATCGGTACCTTAAATTCAGAGGTGGGCAGTCGGTACTTCGAAAGTACCGTCGGTAATGGTACTTGGCAAAAAATATACCGACGGTTCTGGTATTCGGTACTATTTTAAAAAAATAGTACTTTGTCAGTACTTGGTACTTTTTGTGTAAAAGATGCTGCTGCTGCAAATGCAATGTTTGACGCAATTATGTCCCCGATAAAGGTTACTCCAGGTCAAAAAATATGTGACGTTAATCGCTTGCAATTTTACTTGACATTTCTAGATTAAAAAATATCAAGAGATGCTAAAATTAGTATTAAGGATCAATTAACATGTATTTTTGAAACATACTTGTTAAAATTTTGAAATTATCACGTGAAAAGTACCGAGTATTGTGACCGATTGAAATTTCTTGAAAAAAGTACAGAAATTCGGTACTTTTTCTCAAAAGTACTGCGGTACAGTAATTTGATACTATAGTACTGAGGTACTGCCCACCTATGCTTAAGTTATATTTTATGTTTGTAGGGCACCCAGAAAATCTTCTCTTGCACTCATTTTTGTTCTCTGTGTTCACATTCTAACAATACAGGTTTGACCTTGAATTTGGTAGAGGCGTACAATCATGCACATAATTACTCATTTGTAGTAGAGCAAAAATGTTGAAAAATTGGTACTTTGCACATACTTCACACAGAGATAGAAACGCTCGACTCACAAAACAGGTTACTTCAAATTGTAATAAAATTGGTTTTTGTATTTGTGAAAGAACTTATTCAAAAATCACTATGCATTACATTCTACTGAATGTGCAAAAGTATCAGAAATGGATAAAATAAGATTTTATGCTTGTAACTACATTACAAGTATTCAGGAAAACGTATATTATCGATCTACAACGAAAAATAAATCGTAAATCGTGACTTAGTATATGTTAGGACTTGGACTTGATAAGCGCTACTGACTTGGGAATGTAACTAAATGGCTCAGCTTCACTTGTGCCGTTAGTGACTTGAGCCATGACCATTAACATTTGTTACCTTCACTGATCTAACATAATTAGCAGTTTTATTCCACCGGAGTACACATGGAATAGACCACAGTATACATAGTTACTAGCCTGGCATGCAGGCTTCAATGAAACGTATGGCACATGTATGAACAAGACTTATTAATGTGCACAAAATTTATAATAAATAAAGAATTTATTGCCCAACACATGTCGTCAAGCCGAACTTGTGTCTATTCACGCATAATTTCTTATCGAGAGCTGGCTTAGTTTTCAGTCTGGCATGGATATAAGTTGAATTATTTTACAGAAAGTATTATTTTAATTCAGTAGGTCACCGACTGGAAAATACAACAGTTTTTGTCGAAAAATTGTGCGTAAAAAGACATCAATTTTGTTGTGACGGCGTGCACTGAAGCCCCTATCTTTATTTATTATAAATCGGCATGATGAGTAAAATATTCGGAGTGCACGTTGATGAATTTCGTGCATTCAGGTGTCATATTTTTCACTCAATGGAGTATCCCTATATGCAGGTTTGGCACAAACCCTCATGGTAGCTTTGAAGATGGTGCATATGAAATTCCACATACAAATTTGTGAAAAACAGAAATAACCCACTCATAAATTTTCAGTATATTTCATATAAGAAGCAAAACAACCAAACTATTTATGGATATTTGTGTCATAATACTGTAGTTTTACAAAATTATCTCCATATAAAAATTGCAACTAACCATCTTTAACGCCAATGAGCATTATTTTTACGATTTTAGGAAGTAATAAGGCTCTAGGTGGGTTTACACATAAGTAAAACTTTAATCTAATATTTAGTAGAATAACTAAGTTACAAACACCATAAAGCTGGTCATAATGGCAGAATGGACAAGCAACAACGTAGACCATAGGCCTAATCAAACAGTAATCATGTACATAAGTTATAAAATTATATATAGGCTATAAACAATAAAAATGTGAGTAACCTTAATGCATATTATTGCTATCATGCAAAGTATTTAAATCAAATAAAGCAAAAAAGTCGTTACCTTGATACAATCTCCAAGGATACCGTGACTATGGCGTTTCTGTTTCGAGGCAACTGTTGCCCGACGTAACGGCTGATTTAGTATTCATCCGCCTTTAAATTTAAAAAACTTATATTTTACATTTTAAAATTTAATAATACTCATTTTGTCATATTTGCGATAAGTATAATTTATATTTTTACTCAGCCAATTTTTATCGAAAATAAAAGCAATATTTACTCTAAATGATACGAACTACTTTTTAAAGTTTTTTCACGTCAAACATGGCGTCGGTTCCTTACCAACAAAGGTAGCTCTATGGCGAAACGTGACAGAGGATATGCAAACGATGATGTAGTACTACATAGATAGGCTAGCGCGATATGTACGTTTGTATTGTTAATAATGCTCTGGTTTAGTGATACTAATAAAGCAGACAAACTCATAGAGAACTAACAGGTCATAATCAGTGTACTTATAGTTGATTAGGTGTTGCTCTTCTGCATTGCTGTCAGATACTGCGAAGGCTTTGAAGATGTAATTTTATACCGATTTTGCATGCGATGACGTGGAGTACTGTATGTTTACAATTTCCGGCACTTGTTGCAAGCGTTTATTTCAATAAACATCCCTCTTCGCAATAGCCTATAGTTAACCAGTAGCGGTGTCGTGATCGAAGGGGATTCGATTAAGTGTTATTTAAGTTTAAGGACTCATGATAAAGGTTGTGATCGCTATACTTGTCATTGCTCAGCAACAGATAAAATTTTCACGCACCCGCGTTGTGTACCGGTCATGAGTTGTTTTTTTTTGCACAGAGTGTCCACTGTTATTTAAAAGTCGCTGACCGTATTTTACGTCGTCAAGATTAAATTTAAACATCTTTATGGTGGTTCTAATGCTGCTTCAATGCATTCCTAGTTTATTTGCTCTGAAATAACGTGTTCCCGTAAGGAAAACTAATACAGTTTGGTACAAATGAAGTACGAATCAGCCGAGAGTGTCGCTAGATCAGGAATATTGCGGTGTCGACAACTTAAAACCTTCGTAAATGCCGACAAACCATATACCTTTTGCATATGTTTTGTAGTTATAAAACTGACGAATCGTAAAGATTAACTTCCAATGAATGTCATCTAAAAATATTGCCCGCGGTAAAGCCATCAGAAAAAATATTGAAGTCAGGCTCTCTCTGCTTGGGCCGCAGGATTGTGTATGGCTTATTTACATTGGTAACGCAATTCTATTTAAATCACGACTGACTGTGCTCTTGCTTCCATAAGTTTCTATTCTTACTCCCGTTGCAGATAAGTAGGCTTACATGACATTAAAATTTTAGCTGGAATTTGCTGTTAAGTGATAATTATGGATGTGTTTGCACACATACAGCGCCCCAAAAAGCCTAGACTTTGCGTTTGGACCGATTTAAATGTACATGACATGGACCAATTACTTCAGTGTGGAAGCACTTCTGAAAGCGGCATTGTATTAAAAAAAATTTTTGACATTGATGACTCACCACGTGGACAGATATTGTTGGATTTATTTTTACACACGATAGCGTTTTCTAAACTTCAAAAATTTTCGAAGGAACAATCTTCAGCATATTTTTCAATTGTAAAACAGACACATGAAATCTGCACGTCAACGCCGTTTGGAAATGTGGAAGAATGCTTTGCCTTTTTTCGGGAACTGGTGTTAATCCATTCAGTTCATAGACCTCCATGGAGCCTTGAGATTTTTAATACCGAACAAATTGAAACAATAACAACGCATGTGATCAACACCTATTTTCGTCATTACAAATTGTACAAGTATGCCTTCACACCGAAAGTTAAGCTTGATCTGTCATTTGAATATGAAGGATTGGCTCCGTCACCAATACCGACACCAGAAGAGGATGTACAGGATGAAAATGTTGAGGTAAAAATTGAAACTGTTCCTCAGACCCCAATTAATGAAAATGTGGAAGCTCCTGTACCCCAGGATGTGAAGGAGGAGGAAGAAGTTGTAGGCCACAATGAGCAACATCAAGAACTGGAAAACCTAATTCGAAAAGCTGTTGGTGCTCAACTACAACAGATGCACACATCTGTTGAGCAACAGCTTGAGGACACAGATAAAGCAATAACTGAAAAAATTCAATCGTTAGAATTGGGTGGTTCTGGCACACCAAAAAGTGGAAAGGCAAGGTCCCCAAAAGCTAGTCCTAAGGGAAAAAGAAAATCAAATTAAAAGTTCCTTATTTCAAGTTTTTCTGTATTTTTTCAAAGTTTAATAACGTTTTATTTGTATTTTTCTGATAAAAAATGAAAGCCAACAGTATCAATTGCACAAACTTGAACATTTCAATGTTTAATGAGAGATAGTAATGAGTATATATCATGTGGGAGGCTAATCAAAACAACCTTTACTGAAAGAGCACCTTTACTGAAAGCAAAGAAAGGTAATTGGATAAGGCAATTTGCATTCACTTTCCCTACTTCACTTTGAGGCAAAAATGGCTAACACATACAAGAGCAAGCTGTCCCTGCATCCCACGCAGACCGTCATTGTTTCTTAAACTGATTCAAGAATTCTTCCTCAATAGGATGCAGTTTACCCGTTATTATTAATGAATGTAGTGGTGGGCCTAGTTCATAGTCAGGCATATCCTTTAATGGGGCTGCCACAATTTTTTGATCATCGCAACCAACCCTTGACAAAGATATGCAGAGAGTGTCTTTTCCAAAGCCTAATAAAATGTAAAATACGTTATGCACAGATAAAACAAAAATGTAGCTATCAAAGGCCTACCAAGCAACACACTACCATTGTAAATTGTTCCAACATTTAACTAAAATTTATTGTGATGTTTACCTGACTGTTTTTCTTCTTTATCTCTACTGTCAATTACCGATAAAAGCTGGGTACATGCTTCATTCGCTGTCATGTAACGTGGTGGCTCGTAGACCTTGCGACCCCTACCAATAATACTGAACTTTAATTTATATCATTTTACAGGCCAACATAAAGTTAACAGCAATTTATCATACCTGTATACTTTACAATACACGCATTTCTACATTTTTCCTTCCTCTCAATAATTATAATATTAATTCACTCCAAAACCATGACTTGAATAATGCTAATTATAAATGATTTCAGCCTAACTGGCACAGAATTTTGATTTTTAACTTACTTCATTAGATTTTCGATGGATTGCTCTTTAACCTTTATGTCCAATAAACACAGAGTGTGAAGTCCCCTTTCTCTGTTGGCATCGATCTTCTCACAGAAGCTGTCTGGTTGCCAGCTGTCTGTCCAAAATACAATGGACACAGTTTCCCCAAAGTGATACAGCTGAAAGTAATACACATGCATTACATTATTTTAGCAATTGCAAATGATTGATACATCAAGCACTCCCACTCCAAGGAATAGTTGGCAGCCCAACAGCATGACTCTAATTGCAATGCTTTAAGCTTAGTCACATTACAGTGAACATTTTGCATGGGCAGCAAAGTGCAAACAATTTTTTATGTCCAAATGTCTTACTTGCAAACCGCAACAGCCAACAGCATTCATTATTGATGCATTATGAATCACTTTGTACGGAATATTCTGTTCAATTGCCCTGAGAACCAAGTCGCTGTGAGTTGTTGCTCTACAAATATATGGGAAAAAATTGAGATAATTCAAAAGTTATAGAGGCTGTCAAATAGCAAAAACTAAAATTGTTATGATTCTGTATGAAATTTGTAAGAAAACATTTAAAAGTGTTCAGAGCTATCAGACCACAATGTGGTTGCTTTTTAGCCAAGTAATTACCCAAAGCATTTGGCACATTTGACAGCTCTTGGTTGTTTGAAGATTGTCGTTAAAATAGGTATTTTTAGCTAACAAAATCTAGTGTTGACTTTTGGTCTTCAACTCTTCGCATGAGAGAGCCGAGTTTGGTCAAAAAATGTGTCAGGTGCGGGTAAATATTTTTACTTGCTTTGATACTTACTTACGTAGATTAATTCCTGGTGAGTTAAAAAGTGTGTTGAAGTTCACTTAAAACACAAGACTGGTAACTGGGGTCTCAGGTAAAATAAATTCCTAAAATCCAAGTGAACTAGTTTTGTTTTTTGGTAATGATAGAAAAGTCGGTTGGTGAAGCAAGTTGAACTTACTTGAAGGCGTCATGTTACAAGAGTTTGAGATAAGTGATTTTAACTGCATTTTGTAAAATGTTAAGTCAAGGCATACTAAAACCATGTGCAAGACTATAGACAGCCGCATGTCGAAATTATTCATATGCAATTTGTTTTTTTTTTAGTAAATTCACCACATAATAAAACAAGAATTTTATGTCATATTTTACTGTTGGACTGCTTCTTAAAACACAGCAAAATTACTTTTAAACATTGAAATTGTATATACAGTATGTTAGTATAAATGTTTTTTCTTAATTTAGAAACAAACATTTTAATTGCACTTAGCCAAAATTCATTGCAAATAAAAGTATGCAAACAATATCTTGTATTAATATGACTAAAAAAATAAATACATCATGGAATGAATGCCCTTCAACAAGTTCCGAGCTATTA
The DNA here is from genome assembly GCF_947623445.1 of Clavelina lepadiformis. Lineage (NCBI taxonomy): Eukaryota > Metazoa > Chordata > Ascidiacea > Aplousobranchia > Clavelinidae > Clavelina > Clavelina lepadiformis. The sequence continues at coordinate 7,851,289 of NC_135244.1, read as the reverse complement.
CAGCTGGAAATGTATTTGATGTGTAGACCATAAGTCCATAAATCTCTACAACAAACATATCCTGTAATTATCAACTTACCCAAATGGATCACCAACAACCAAAAATGCCACATCCTCATCTCTGGCCCTTTGAAAGAGCTTGTCAGACTCCTGTTCCACAACATCACGATCTGCAACAACAACAGATCTTCCATAGAAGTTTTCCTGAACAAGTATTACAAATGCAACTTTGGTACATATCTAATAACAAAGATATTAATAATAACCTACCCTCGTATAAGTAAAACTAAATTTGCAATCAGTTTAAGTTAATAAACTATGTCTAACTCTGAAATACATACCAAGGACTCCTTTCCACAAGTCAGTATTGAAGTGTAGGCTTCCAAGTAAACTTCTGCAGCTGACTTTATGACTTGTAAACCTTTAACAGTAACATCTTCTGGACTACCAAGCCCCAATCCAATCAGGTAAAAAACCATTTAATGGCAATGAAGTAATTCTACAACTACAAGCAACTGAAGAGTTAGTTGCAGTAATTACAAGACTAAGTTTAAAAATATATATAGCTGCTTCACAACACAATAGACCTATAAAGTATTAGCAACATGACAATAACAAACCAGGGTTTTATATTTTTGCAAAATGCAAACCTTAGCAAAAAAGACAAACTACTGAACTGAAAGTCAAAAATTTTTACAATCAATGAACCGATACTGGAAAGTTATTCACTGCTACTTTAGTAATTGAAATTTAAAACCAAGTTTAAACATGTGATGTGTATGAAAATGAATTCCATAAAAAAGCCTATTGTGGGTTATTATCCATGTAAAAGGTTGGCATAGGCTCTATTGGCATGAGCTTCTTTGTGCAAATCCAATTTTCTCTTCACTGCACCACCTTCATTGTTATATGCAGCCAGAAGCTCTTTAGCCAAGCGCAAAGCTGCAGCATTCTTGGGCTTTCCTTTCCAGAGTTCTTCACGTATAGACTTGGTGGCGAAAAAAAGTTGTTGATTGGGATTAACTGAAACAGGGACTCTGTACGAAGCACCACCCTTGCTAACACTGACAACATCAACAAGAGGCTTAGCATTGTCCAGCGCCTGATGAAATATCTTCAATGGATTGAGTTCAATATTTTCCTTTTCGTCTTCGTCTGCCGCATTATATTTCTTCAACTGAATACATTTAATTTCTTCAAATGTTCTCCAGATCAACTGCCTGGTCTGAACGGAGTTCCCCTTTCTCAGGACTATCTTTTCAAACCTGTGCAGTTCATGATCATAAAAACATGAATATGTTTGATCACTTGGTGCTGGCTTTATATTTTTCTGAGATAATTCATCATCTTTTGCAGGTACATCATCTTTGTAGAATTTTGGATCTGGGTTCGGAGGAACAAAAGTTTTGTTGTAACTGGAGTTAAGTGCAGGTATTACGCAAATTGACTGTTTTGTGATGGTCCACTGTATATTTCTAACCAGCAATAATCTTTGTAAAGAATGAGCCATAATAAAGTTTTAAACAGTTAATTAGTTTACTGTGGATTCTACAAGAACATACAAAAAATCTGATACTGAAATTGATCTGTAATGGACATGACCATAAGACTAAATCACCCAGAAAGTACACACTTTATCCAATAACACTCATTGCTAACTGGGGCGTCTATCAGAATGATTCAGCATCGTTTCATCAATCATGAAAATCTATTTTGTGACATATTTTCATTCTTAACCTCCGTTTTATTGCCTATACTCAACCCAATAACCTAAAATGCTGATGCAATGTGCCTAATCTGTCCCTAATTTACCCATTACAGCCTATTATAATTCTTTCTTCCAGCTCGCACTAGTATCCTTAAAAACAAATTACCAACTCCACAACTTATCCCGTAGATATTTTGAAAGCAAATGTATAAGAAACAGATAGATAATTTTTCATTATAACTAGGGATGTGCGCAAACCGAGCATCCGGCACAAATGTCATCATTTTTAAGTGTTCTCAGCCCAAGCTTTGTTCTTAGTTTTAGCAGAATCTTTGCATTTTTGACCAACAAACAAAACGTAAATTTATTTTAATATTTGCTACCAAGAATAGTTATTAATCTTACTGTGCTGGTGTGTTAAACAGTAGTGCAATTAAGATATTCATTGTCATTTTAATCAAACCATGTCACTTTATACATTTATTTCAATTAATATCCGTGTTTTTAATGTTAGGGAATATGTCCTCTACATCTTCCAACAGTGTAGTTGTTTGTGTTATTTTGGCCTTAAGTTCGTTAAACTTAGAAATTAATTTGTGGGTTTAGCGGCCATGCTAGCATACAATCTCATAGCACAATTTTATTATTGCTATCTTGCATGTTTTAAGCCCTTGGGCTTTGCCACTTTATCCTGCTCGTTAATTGTTCGTGAGCATGTTTTATTGTGCTATAAATAAAACGTTTAGCATTATAACTTTCGCTCCGCACAGTTAATAGCCTACCTAGCCTAGCGAAAAATAAACAATAAAAAACAATATAAACACAACCAAGTGTTAACCTAGCCCCTGCCCCCTTGGCTAGTCTCCTTTAATCAATCAAAGTTTCTTATGGTAACGGTGTACTTTAAAATTAGATAGACAAAGTAACAAGATTTAAAGTTTTTGCGCATAGATCCTGACCAGTATTGTACGCATCTATAGACTAGGTGTAGGCCTGATAACTAGGGCCCGCAAAAGTCAATAAAGTCAAAAATTTTTAAGGACCTCGTCTGACCACGAATCAAAGAATAAAGTTGTTTTCAGCACCTAGGGGATTGTTTCTAAGAAGTTTATAGGTCAAAATAAAGTCAAAATTTACAATAAAGTCAAAATTTTCAATAAAGTCAAAATTTTCAATAAAGTCAAAATTTGTCAAAATATGGCTTTTTACAAAGTTTTTGTGTTTCTTGAGAGTAATTCTTGTAAAAATCCTCGTGGAAGCATTGTAAATCAGGAACTGCGACACAATTAAACCATATTAACCCATAAAAGCAGGAAATAAGTCACAATGCCCACTTGAATCAGCAGTAACTTTTATTGCAAATTGTCCATTGTTTATTCATTGTTACGTATTTAAATAATTCTTATAAAACACTTCCTCTTCATAAACGTAGTATTTTCGAAGATCAACAGTTTGGATTTTAGGAATAGCCTACTGACATTCTGTAATACAAAAATGCCCAAGCAAGCTAAATCGTCTTCAGCAAAAGTTAGACAGATTTGTCGAGATTTTTCTGATGAATTTAATGCAACTCCCGGGGGTGATTTAAGGTGCAATTTTTGCGAGGTTATAGTGAAGTGCGATAAAAAGTATTTTGTTGAAAGCCACAGGAAAAGTAAACGCCATCAAGCTGGATTGGAGCAACAACAAGCATTCCCTGTTTAATTTGCTGTTTATTTGAATTTATCATGCGGAGAAAATCGAGGCAAAGTGCCCTTTTCACAAGGACAAAATAACACAAGCTACCTAAATCTATCGCCAAAAAACACGACGCACTTTTTATAATCCATAAAACACCTTGACTTTTCGACAAAATATTATGTTTGGGTAACTGGAGGAAGAACTGTGGCCTCTACAAATAAGCAATTTCGTTAGGTCAAAATAAAGTCAAAATTTGATAAAAATAAAGTCAAAAAAAATTTTTATTAGGTCAAAATAAAAATGGCCCTACTGATAACCATCTTTGGTGTACCAGTCACATGTTCACCAGACACTGGTCTGTATATTCCCCTAAACCGAAACAAAAATTCCACGCGTGAAAATTGTACATTACACTGGACAACAATTTACAACTTATTTTTTATTCCTCGCTCATTTCAAGTTTACCTAGACTAATTTTGCAATGCTGAATCCAAATCTGGTCTTAGATTTTTTCTAACACGTCACGTTTTTGAGATATGATATATGCTCACGACAACCCATAACTGTGATTTTGGCTAATTTTGGCTGAGCGGAACAAAACATTACATGTAATCAACCCAGTAATTTCTATTGCAAATAACAGCATTATCATACTGCACAATTTAACACAACCCAGGATAATTAAATCAGACAAAAATAACATTATATTCCCTCAAAAGTGCTTTATACACTTGCTCTTTCGAGTATGTTCAGTGTCAGTTTCACGCTGAAGAAACCAGCAGTAGTCCCCCATCATGTTTGGGTTAAATCGACTTCTATACCGCGATTCCATCACAGAGATGTCTTGGTGAAATCTTTCCCCATGCTCGTCGCTCACATCACCCAGGTTTGGCGGGAAAAATTCCAAGTGTGAATGAAGAAAATGCAGTTTAACCGACATTCTGCAGCCCATTTCGCGGTATGATTCCAGCAAATTGTCCACTAGTTCCGAGTAATTTTCTGCCCTGTACTTCCCAAGAAAATTTTGTACAATCTGTACAAATGCATTCCAGGCTTTTAATTCAATTGAATTAAGCTTGGATGGAAATACTGGGTCACGGATCAAATCACGTATTTGGGGGCCAACAAATATTCCAGCTCTCAGTTTAGCATCACTTAGTATTGCACCAAATTTTTCTTTTATATGCAGGAATCCATCTCCATTGAAATCCATTGCCTTCACAAATTGTTTGATCAGGCCCAGTTTAATGTGAAGTGGTGGCAAGTACACTTTGCTCGGATCAATTAGGGGTTGGCACTTAACATTATATCTTCCAACAATGTAGTCCGTTCTCATTGGCCATTCAGTTGTGTCATAGTGGTTTGCATCGTCTCGACTGTCCCACAAACAGAGAAAGTACATATGCTTGGTGTAACCCAACTGCAATCTGAGAAAAAGTGACACAACTTTAAGGTCTCCACATATGTTCCAGTTATAAGCCCGGTAGTTAATGACCCGTAGGATGGTTTCCATAGACTCGTACGTCTCCTTCAAATCGACAGCATGAGCAATAGGGACAGAAGGCTTTTCATTCCCATTGTGCAGTAGGACAGCTTTCAAACTAGCTTTGCTAGAATCAATGAACAGTCTCCACTCAGTGCTGATGTGTTGGTGGCCAAGCTCATACATGAGTGAATCAACATCAGTGCAAAAACACACAGAGTCTTCGATTTTACCCCCCCTCTATAGTCATGGCCAAGAACATTCAAGAATGCATTAATTGTGAAAAGATAGAACATTGCATTTACAAAATAATGTCAATATTAATCTTACATAACATGCATTGTGACATAATATGACCAACAATTCGCTGGGAAAGAAAATTGCACAATACCTTGTACTGTAGAACCTTATAATATAGTGCCAATCAATGCAAAATCCGAATTTCGTGAATTTTCATATCTTGAAAACCTGACGTGATAGACCAATTCTGATTTCAGATTTGGAATCAGCGTCCCAAAGTTAGTCTAGGCAGTTTATTTTCATTTGAGGAATAATTTTGCTGTTGTCCAGTGTTATCGTTATTGTAGTGTAGATAATTTTGTGAAAATTATGATTCGTTAATTCACCCCACGGACGACTCAATCTATGACAGTTCAACCAACAGGCAATTAAACCGAAGATATTTAACTCAAAGGCTTCCCTAATGTTATGGTATCATGATTATCTTTATTCTCGGACTGAGGAAAGTCTTTGGGCGACTGAAACCCGAGGATGATTCCTTATCGCTCGAGCTCCGGTTATCGAGCTAGACTTTGTATATACTCCGATTGTCATACATTTTTAATTGTTTTTTTTTTATACGTGTTGTCTGAAATTAGAACTGTTCATCAGGTCCACCGAATAGAAGCCAGCGCCTTTTAGACAGGGTTAAGGGATTGATTTACTGCCAAGGGCATTACAAAACCATTGCATTAAATTGAGTAAAAAAGACAAATTGTTAACACTACCAGTATCCCGTTATAACATTGACTAACGAAATGACAACTTTTGTTGCGAAAGAATCAGTAGAAAAGTATAAAAGCTCTGATGCAGACTTCCTCTGAAGTAGCTCATTCGTGACATCCAGTTGGCAGGCCCGTAGCCATGCACGCAGGGGCACGGGTAGCATTGAGGCAGCAGCAAATACAGGTTTGTTTGTCAAGTACAGTATGTTGTTAATGCAGTTCAATCAGCGTTAAAACAGTTTTGTGCCAGGATTTCAGAAAATTTAAGTGTCCCATTTGATTGTTACAATAAAGTAAGACGTCTATGTGTTTTCAGATAAAATTTTCCACTTTGCGTTTGGCAAACCTGCCATGGTCATGATTTTGTATTTTTTGTATAAATCTTAATAATTGTCACTGCGGTTATCAATACAGAGGCTAGCATTAAGCCTACCAACGTTAAAGTTCAAAAACGGTATTATCACAAACTTACACTTCAACAAACAGTACTGTTTTGAATTAAAGCTTCAATGCAATAAGCATAGCCTACATACTGTACACTAACGATTAAACCATGCATCACTTGAAAAATCATCCAAGCTACAAACTGCAATTCCCTGATGTCTGCAGAATATGAGCAAGGGTAGTATGGTGTATATTCTAACAAACAAGACAAGAATTCTTATCTAATTGTAGTTGGGTAATAATTACAAGACAAAGAATTTCGTATAACGGCATATTACCCAAATTAAGTTAACTTCTTTTCTAAAATAATAGTAATTTTCAACTTCTCTTTGTTTTTAAGGGTAGAGGAGGGCGATGGTTTGTATTGGTTCCTTTTTGATCCGTCATCTACTTTTTATCGTTATTGAAAAGTTTTAGAAGTTGATTCAATTAGAAATTTAGGTAATTGTGAACCTTCAACAAAAGTCCCTAACATAAAAATGCAGATGAGTAAGGACAAACAAGTGTTGAAATTACCAGTAAACACCTAAACTTCAGACAAACGTTATACAAAAAATATCTAGGAACTTTTAGAATGCAAGTTTTACGTTATTGCATTTGTTATGTTCGATATTTAATGAAAGTACCATATCCCAAATATCGGCGTGAAGACATGATTACGGATTCCTTTGGTTACTTAATCGCACTTTCTGTGAATCACCTGTTACTTGTTTTATGTCTGGATTGTTTTTAAGTTTGAAAAGTTGCCATGATTGTTTATAATAATAAGAAACTATTTTTGTTGCTATAAAAAATAGAAAATAATCTCGTTTTGATTCGCTGTGTACATATATCGTACCTCTCTCAGAAAATCAGTTTTTGTCCAAATTATTTTAATAAATAATATGGCTAAAATTCTCTCTCTAAATTCAAACATAGAGTTGCTGTCCAAGAGGTAAAAAACACTGTTGTTTTTTATGCAAATGGTTGCTTCGTGAGCTTAATGTGTTTCAAATTTCAAATTAATATCATTTCTTATCAAATCTTTGTAAACTGGCTGATCTATATTGTCACTAAAGTTTCCTTTAACTTGTAAGCTTAATCCTTACCAATATAACTGCAAATAGTGAAGTGTTTTTCACTATAAATTCATAGAAAGTTTTTCAACATATTAAACTGTAGGACTATAACTTTCTGTAACAAAAATAGTTATACGAAATCTGCTTCCGAAACTTCCGTTAAGGCAGAAACAATGGTTCACGCCCATAAAAAGAAACCTGTTTACACAAACAACTTTCCCACTGCCTTGGAGTTAGAGGAACTTGGTGAAATTGCGAGAAACGTCTCATACCGCTTAATTTTTGTTTTGCGTTTTCAAGGAAAATATTAAACATTGTGGTTTATGGTTGTTTTGGAGCCCTATTGGAATTCTTAACATGTACATTGTAGGCTACATATCTATAACCCAAGTAAAACAAAATCATTAATGTTAAAAATTCATCCTTAAGTTGTTTTTGCACCAAACAGTAATACGTCATTTGAAGTTGTATTATTAGCAAGGGTGGTTGGAAATGTCGAAAACACATTATTTATTGGAACCGGTTTTGGTACATTTTCATATCAGGCAAGTGGTGTTTGTAAAATCCCTTCAATAGGTTTGAGAATTACCGTAAAACTGTTATAGCAGTTTCAAGTAGCCGTCTTATTTTGTTTTTTCACACAAAAACGTTTTATCGATTTTGTCAGACTATCAAATTTCTTCCACAAATGGATGGCTGCGTTTATCAATCAGTCAGTTTCTCAAATGTTTCTATCCACAAGAAGTCTCATTACTTTTTTGGTGTCCATCAATTAATTACTCATCTCCACATCAAAGACCACAATAGTTGTTTGTTTGTTTATTATCACATGCTGTTAGAAGAGTATATGATGTAGCCTAATAAATGTAGATATTTTAAAAGTATAATGACAATAATACTTCCAAATGCTTTTAAGAAGTTGGATAAAGTGGTGCCCTCCAGATTGTGGACACAACCTCATAAGTAGGGTTTGATAATAAAATACAGATTTTAGCTCTTATACAATTTTAAAGCAACTTCCTCTTGAACCAATGGACTTTAGTGCAAAAGAAGCTATCGTTACATTTTTTTCTTTTCTTTTTTCTCCTTGGTACAGGTTGTTACATAGCGACTTTGTTGAAACAATGAATAGCAATTATATATCAAAAGTTTTACATTATCACACATTACAGTGACTACAACTTACAATTTAACATTTTCAAAACTTTTTTCCATCATCCGGTCGCTTGTTCCATGCATTCTTTCAAAATGTGAACAAAAACGGTTTTTCTTAACGAACAGTGCTCCACAAATTTTACATTGCACACGCAAATCGTCTTGTAGGTGCAAATGTATCCGTAGTGCTCGAAGTGTCGTAAATGTCATGTCGCATCCGGAACAGCGCAGCTCAATGTGATATGGCATGTTTATCTTCTTATTCTATTAAATCTACGACACAAATATTTACGTGATTAAATCATATTTACACATACTATCTCGATAAACAATGAAATGTAATCGCAATGGTAAACAAATAGTTCAATGCTTCTTGATTATTCTCTCTACCATATCTCCACGAATAATGCACAAACAAGTCAATGCATTTAAAGGGATGGAGATTCTTTTGGAATGTCAAACAGCATTTAACAGGATTATTTATCCAATATGTCTCTAAAAAATTTTCTTATTTCTAACGCTTTGTGTTTTTCAAGAGCAGTTACAATTTCTTCATCTGTAATATCATTTTCTATTCCTGAAATACCATCTTCGAAATGATTTCGTTTCGCATAAGGTAAATTCTTTTGAAAACGCATTGTATTTACATATTCCGGTCGATTGGCATTTGCATATAACCGCTCTCTATCCACAGGTACTGGATAGGGCTTGTGTAAATGGGGGTTGATCACCCCTACTTTCTTACGTTCTATTTTCACACGAAGTGCTTGCATGTTCGAATTACTAACACCTCTACTTGCGATATTTCTTTTCGGTTGCTCGCTTGTCTTTTATGTTTACTTACTTTATTTTTTCAATAAGTCTGATCTGGTTTGGAAAACCCGACATTTATAGACTCAATTGTTGTTAAAGACTTCTGCTATTTTTTCTCTACACTATATTTTGCCTTTCGTTTTCGCAAACAACAACAACACAAACTGCAATGACCTGAATCATAAATACGCAACCTCTAATTTTCTAACCACAATTTGTCACACGAGTTTGTGGAAACGTCATTAATTCCAACGCATCACCATCGTATTCCCAGATAAGTCGTATCCGCAAACCCAAGATGTTCACCTGGTGGTTTGTTACAACTGACACCGTTTAACATAAAAATTAGTAAACTCAGTTTGCAATGAGTTAAATAAAAGTTATTTGAGGATATTTATTGCTTAGAACTGTAGCCACACAACATTGTGATGGAAAATATTTTCTTCCAAAACTGACCAAGTAAATTACGTTTTTACAAAAATTGTAACAATCCTCCCTGGTCTTCCCTACAACTTAAACATTTATTTGACAATCTTAACTCTCACAAAAGCTAGCTTGGTAACCAGGGCTCAGGCGGTGAAGAAATATTCCCGCGTTTAAGTCGTGCAAAGGTTTTCCTCAGTCCGAGTAATAGGATTATCATACCCTATAGCCTACCTACCACCAATGCTCTTGCAAGAAAATAATGAATCGACTATTTTTTGTTTGACTGACTTCAATCAAATCGTGGTCGTTTTGTTTGCTCGTGGTATTAGAATTTTCATAAATTTCCTCCGGTGCACCCTGTTTGACTACAATGCATGTGATGTAGAGCATTGAATGCCATGGACTGCAATATTCGATATTTTCGTTGTTTGATAATATTTTAATCCAAGTTTTTGTTAAAACCAGGCCTTTAGGCTACAGCATTAAATTTGACATCAGTTCTTAAAGGCAAGCCAAGTCTTTCTAGCTACCAGCCATTCGAAATACGTTTAATTAACGGCTATTGGCTTAGCTTTCTGAAAGGAGGTAAAACCAATCTAAGATTGTTTTTAGGTAGAATTATTTTTTTGTTATGGTTTATCTTTCTTTGCTTGAATCACACAGTAACCTACATCATGAAACCGTGAACTTGGCTACCATTCCTGCTGGGTGCCATAGCAATTTTCAGTTCAAAACCTATTTTGTTATGGTAGCCTAGCCTACTCGATGGCATTTGACAAAGTGGTTCAAATCTTATGGCCACTAACAGTTTGATATAACCAGGGATTTTTGCATGCAGTGATTTTAAGTAAAATAAAAAACAAGAAGCCAAATCAAGGTCATTTCGTATCCGAATCCGTCAACACAAAAACACTTCGATAAATATATGTACGCAACAGTAAACAAAATATAAGAAAAAATGATAAGCGAAGCATGACATTTTTGAAGTTAAATTTACTTTTAAGTGAAAAATGTAATTTACCGCCTAAACTGTAACTTTCTCTTTATCATTGTTGTACGGCACTATTCACCAGCTACATAAGCGGAAACTTCTATAGTTTGGCTAGAAATCTAAAACATTTCATTTCCTTTTAGTTTACCCTAAATAAACGCACTTAAGCAGATGTAATATCATGCTCGCAAAAAGGCAAAACTCGAGGTCATATCAACAAGCCAAAGGTCATAAATCTTCCTTGATCAAAATGATTTGTAAAGAACAGCATCACCATATGCCGAGGAAAAGGGACGTTTGAGAGCAATCGCTGCCGCGGTAACCATACGGACAATTACACTGGTTCGGACCAACGCACTTTCCACCATTCGAACATAGAGGGTTGCATTCAGCTACACAATACAAAAATTTAAATAATCATGAATATCACTATATTCGATGCTTTCACCTAACGTGAAATTCTGTTGGTCTACATGCGTGTTGTGCATGGACACTGGATTCGACGAGCTCACCTGTTTGACATCTTGTCCCAGTCCAGCCACTTGGACAAGTACATGTATAGGGGGCAGAACAGAACCCACGGTTCAAGCAAGGCAGTGGGCAGACTGGACGATGACATCTCGACCCGGCCCAGCCATTCTGACAGGAGCAGTGGCCGCGTCTGATGCAGACGCCATTGTGCAAGCAACGTCGCCTACATTCCGCTGAAAAATGGGATTTGCTCTAAATTTTCGTTGTCTAGCAAACGTTTAGGAGTAATTTACTTTACACAACTTGATTTACTTATACAGCTAAACAGCTCAATATTTAGTTTTGTCAACACAATAAAAAGAGAATGAACAATGAAAAGGTCTTCGGCCGGTTTACCGTGTGTTTTTTTTTTACTTTTTTCGAAAAAGTAGTTTGAATTTCTTTGCAACGATTTACAAATTTTAAACTTACGAACGCATTCTGGTATGTTGGACCAATTGCCATTTTCACATTGCGTCACCATGTTCCCACGTGGAATAAAACCGGTGGAACAGCAGAATTCCAATACACTTCCATGCTCGTAGTCCGTTCGCAAGGCTTCGCCGTCAATGAGCTGTGCAAAAAGGTAAACAGGTAAACGTATTGAATAAAATGTATTGCATATCTTATCAATTAACGAACAACACACGAAAAAATCAATGTTATATTTTTTTAGTCATAATTAAGGTAGTTGAAGTACCATAGTTGACACGGTTTGGTGACACTTAATCACGCGACACTTAATCACCGACACATGATCACTTGGACATTTAATCACGCGACACATAATCACTTGGACAGTTAATCACGCGACATTTAATCACACATTTACATTTAATCACATATTAACGGTCAACTGTGTTTTGCACGCGCAGTTTCAAATGCAACGTGCAACGTTTCTGCAAGGAATTGCTGGTACTCAACCTTCTATTCCAAAGCGGTACAAGGCACTGAAACTGCGCGTGCAAAACACAGTTGACCGTTATCTGTCAAGTGAAATTTTAGTTTATCTTCGTGCAGTTGCTCACATTTCCCATGTGTAGACTTGCAATTTTCTATACTGTAAATGCGTGATTAAATGTTGCGTGATTAACTGTCCTAGTGATTATGTGTCGCGTGATTAAATGTCCAAGTGATTATGGGTCGCGTGATTTAATTGTCGCGTGATTTAAGTGTCGCGTGATTAAATGTCCAAGTGATTATGTGTCGGTGATTAAGTGTCGCGTGATTATGTGTCTGTACAGTGTACACCAGTTGACACTATACAGAAAGTACACAGTGGTCTACCATTCCTTTATCATGTCAAACCTGACAAACTTTAATTTTATTCCCCACTACAGGCGGTGCACCGCACGGCTGACCGAAATGAAAGTAATCATCGAATACCATGTTACCACGAAGCAAACCGTCGTACATTGACTCGCAGTAAGGAAGTTTTCCAGACCAGGAACCGTCTTCTTGGCAAGTCCTGAAGCTATCGCCTGCATGAGAAACAAATGAATAAACTGCATTAATGACAAAAAAGCGATGGACAAAAAGGAGAGAAAGCGAAAACAGCAAAGCAAAAACTATTCACCATTTTCAATTTTGAAACCCTCCTCGCAAGTTATGTTTACCGAATCCCCATAGTAAGCTGTGCTTTCAGGTTTGAAATAACCGTTGTACACTACAGGGTGATTTCCGCATTCAATGCGTTCGCAAACTGGCTTGTCACCTTCAAAATTCCCATCAGGCCGACATGGCCTGCATAGAATGAAAACAAGCTAACAAAACGGAAGCATGAAATATCTTAGTATGTGAAATTCTGATAGAGGGTAAGAAACTTATCTATACAGCTAGATTACCTGGTTGCGTTTCCACTGGTCATACGATACCCTTTGTCGCATGTTATTGAGACAATATCACCGAAATATATATCAGAGGAGTGCGTCAACTTTGCATTTTCTACTTCACCGTGTACTCCGCATGATACCACTAAACGTACAGAAATTAAAATGTATATAAAAAGATAGTTTGCGTTGATGTATCCATCAGCATGGAAACTGGTAGCTAATAGCTAAACATACAGCATTAATACGCCTAAAATTTACGTTCGTTCTAGTGTATTAAATTTTATCCTATCACTTACAACTGCAAGATGGTGGAACACCACTCCAGGATCCAGTTTCCATACAGCGCCGTTGTTTGGACTCGAGTGGCACCAGATGGTAACCGAGGTTACATTCGTAATTTGCCAGACTGCCTGATGTGGTACTGATAAAGAACACAATCATATTGGAATAGAAAAAATGCTTCCTTTTCCTACCTTTTAAAGTAGGCTATTATAATAAACGCAAAATAGCCCAGGTCACCATACAATTGCAGGACGTATACCTCTTCAGTCCGGTGATTTTTCCATCTAAAAGCCTTGGCGGGGTGCCGCAGTCAACTGGTTGACAGAAAGGTTTTGATCCTGCCCAAGATCCATCAACTAAACAATTTCGTTTGGAACGACCCTGTTAAAAAGGGAAAAACAACAAAAAAAGGTCAAGATATTTCAGTTTAGATGAAAAAAATTACTCATTATTGTATTGTATTGTATTGTATTGACGAACATGCACAGTATATGTTGTGTACTTACCAAAAGAATGTACCCGTAATCACATCGGTAGCTGACCGTCGATGGGTAAGTTAGGCTAGCGAAGTCCTCCTCCGTGTCATTCGTATGTGAGAAATGTGACAATTCAAGACTTCCGTGCACAAGGGATGGAAGTGGTTCACACCGAATGCCTTCGCACTCTACCTTTGACGGCTCTTGTGACCAATACCCAGTGTGCTAAAACGTGTACAGTAAATAACAACAAGCGCTATAGTAATATTACAAAAATACATCAAATTAAAGTTAACGTAGAAGACACAGTACTATAAGGCAACTAATGGCTGTTTAAATATTTAACCATCCTTTGATAACTTGTGCTAACGTATAACGTAAATTTTACAGATAGACAGCAGGTATTTTTTCAAGAACCAAAGTTTTCATATACCTGACAACGAACTGTCATGTGATTTTTTTCACTGGATTTGATTTTATATCCCTGGTCACATGTAATCGTCATCTCCTCACCAAAAGTTGCGCCACCTCCAGATACGCTCGCTGTACAAATAAGAATACACAAAACGCGCTTGGAAACAGTTTTTAAAGAACCATCTCGGGGGTATATAAAGAAATACAAACTTTGCAACGGTTTGATATACGTTCTAAAACTTAAGCGTAAAATTCGGACTCACAATGTGTAGGCGGAGAAATCTCCTCACAAGTAACGGGCTCACATACAATCGACGTATCGTCGAATGATGCATCTGCTCCACAGGATATATGATCTATACCACTTAACTGGTATCCTCTATCACATGTGTAGGTGACGATATCCCCGTAATGGTAGATTGTGAAAGTATCTGAATCCAAAATAAAGTCATGTTTCGCGTACTTTCCGTTATCATCATTGTACTGTACTGTATATATTATGAATTTTAAAAGAAAACGAAACGGTTTGAAATGATATACTAAAGCATACGATCATAACGAATGTCATTATATATTTTCCAGTCAAAAGGTAAACAAAGATAGTGTAAAAAAAAAGACTATTGTTTTCATGCATAGGTTATTGTTTAATCACAACCTTCTTTGGGCATGGCATGCTCAAATATCGGCGCAATTCCACATTGGACAGGCAGACACACTGCGTTCTCTTCACTCCAAGTTCCCGAAGCTAAGCATTCATACTCGCCCTCTCCGGCAAGATGATATCTGGCATAAAAATGCCTCAGTTTTCATAAATATACGATATTGATATATTTGGTAAGCGCTAGTCATTTTTAGTACACCGACCCATCATCGCAGACAACCACAGCTGTATCCCTATAAGCTGGTCGTCCGACCAACGAAACTATTTTTCCATTCTCAACGGCAGGTGGCCTGGGACACGGTACTGGAGTACAGGCGACGTGATGATTGCTGAAATTTCCGTCGGCTTTGCAGGTTCGGACGTTTCCGGAACTGGTAAGCTGATGACCGTCTTTACAGTCGTATATCGCGTTTTGCCCGAACGTGTGCTCGAAAGCTGTACGAAAGAATGAAAAATGTGAAAACTAATATTACGCAAGTATTTTACTGTTCGTTTAGTTATTTCAACTTTTGCTGAAAGCAGTGAAAAAATAAGCATAAAAAGTACTTTATGAATAGTATTAATACTAACTGGTTAAATAAGCGTTAGTGATATCAGGTGGATCCAGACATTTGACAGGAGTACATCTCGGCACGTTATCACTCCACATTCGACTAGAAGTGCATATTATGGACTCTGCACCCTGTGATGACATAATTAATAATAGCGTAAACCAATTACCAAAAATGCAATTATAGTATACAGCATAATAAACATGTTTGCTAACCACTAAATCGTAGCCTGAGTTGCAGGTAAAACTGAGCCTAGTCTGATAGGTAAACGAGCCCTGGGAAGCCAGCACATCGACGTATCCTTTCTCTCTTATTGTAGGTATGACGGTCATGTCTCCGTTTTCAATTCCACGTAACCGCTCGCATGCTACTGCGTCACATTGCACGTCCATAAAGTCATAAGACCATGATCGATCAGCCTTTAACAAAAACAATGTTGCCTGTGGCGGGATCATATTGCGATGGTCATGATAAAATCAGTTGCATCACGATAACAGCAAAGTATTCATTACAGCTTTATAGCCGAAATTCTTTGCTCTGAGGACAATGTGTTAGTTGATTGATCTGTACCTGGCAAGAAAATTTGATTTCATCAACCTCAGCACTTAATTGGAAGCCTGTAGCACATTTTAGAGTTCCTTTGTCTTTGTACAGTTTCCCACTGATGTTGAATTCACCTGAAAAACAATTGTTGCCGATATCAAGTAAGGAAACAACGTATCGTCATAAAGTCTAAAATTGATTTGTTTATAAAAAAATGAAACATCCAAATACTACCGTAATATATTCGTGGCAAATCACTACATTTGACTCGAATACAAGAGGGCGGAGAGGAAGTGAACTGGCCACGACTGCCGCAATAAATACTGCTGTTGCCCCGTAGCTCATAACTAAAAATAGAAAACTTATATATATATATATATATTATAAATAGCAAAGATATTCCAACTATATTCCAAGATAACCAAGACAACGAAAATAACGGAATAAGAACTACTCGTCGTAATTTATGCAAAAAAGCTTTCATGTTCAAAGTCGCTTACACGTACCCCACATCACAGTCGTACGACACAACGTCGCTGAACGCTGCCGTGCTTGCAGAAGACTTTCCATTTTCGATTCGAGGGACATCGGGGCAAGGTATTCTCTCACATACGACTGATTCTTCACTGAAACTTCCATTTTCCAAACACTCGCGCGATGTATGGTCGGATGTCAACATGTAACCAATGTCGCATTTGTAATGGGCGACCATGCCGAAGGTGTATTCCTTGTCTAATCGCGAAGAAAACTGGAGTCAATTCCTAAACGTTATTTTACCCTAACAAATGACTAGCGGCATCGTGCAATAACACCGGTCGGTAGCCAAAACTTTATCCACTAATAATACCTTGTGTTCGAGCATTATTTGTTTCAGGGGCTCTCCCACAACTGACAGGCAAACAAGATGGCGGGAGTAAATTCCAGCTTCCGTCAGTGAGACAGTCGAGTTTTTCATTGCCCTGAAATGCAGGTAAAAAAACAGCTCGCATCGAAACTGATGAACAACACAAAATACATGAATATCAATAAACAGCTGCACAAGACTTCGTACAATTTAGAAAGAAGTCGTTGACATTTAAGACAAAGTCAGGCAACGTACAAAAATATAACACAGCAAATAAGTGTCACTCACGTCCAAGTAATAACCGTTGTCACAAGTGTACTTAGCGCTGGCACCGTAGGACAACTTTTCGTCGTTTTCGCCTTTGTGTTTTGAATTTCCGTTGAGATGAGCATGTCGGTTGCTGTACGTGACTTCGAACACACTGTGATCGACTGGTGGCAGGGTATCACAAGGTACAGGGTTGCAGGATACCTCACTAAGATCTCGTGACCAGGAACGATCAGCCTAAGTGTATTTATTTTAATCTGTAATTAACATTGTCTTAACAAGATGTCACGTGTAATGCTTTTGTGCATCACAGCTACCGATGCGTATGAATCGTTTGCAATCCGACCTGACAGAAGAAGTAGATTTCATCTTCATCGCTGCTTAGTTGATAACCATCGTGGCACGCAAGTCTTCCTGTATCCTCATATGTAATCCCTTCAGTAGTCACGGCGCCTGAAACAGCAAACATTTCCACAATGCGATGCCGAACTGTTCACCTATACTTGGATTTTGGCTTCGAAAAATATCATAGTTACGTGGAATATAAATAAATAACTTTCCAGGAAAAGTTTGAAGGTAAGAACTTTGCCCTAACCATTGCGCACAGGGAGTATTTCAATACAAGTCACAGGAACGCAGTGAATTTCGCCTGGGGTAAATGTCCCGTCAGCTTGGCATATTTTTTCAACTCCATTAATTGGCGGAAACTCAAAGCCCTCCACACATTCATAGGATGCTTTCATTTTAAACGTGAACACCCGTTGAGCTGAAGTAAGTCAATTTTGCGTTAACTGTAATTAACAGGTAATTGTTTAACCCACCAAGCAATTAATATTTTATCATATATTACCGGCGACTACAGTATGAGGATAATCAGGAGCGTAACCACATTCCACAGGGAGACATTGAGGCGGTGGAAAAGACCAATTCGAATCTTCCGCGCATCTGATACTTTGCTCTCCATCAATATGATAACTGGACGCAAGAGAAGATCAAAAAACAAAAAAATTAAAGCAACTTAACTTGCATCATTTTGGTTTCATTCAAAGAACTAACGATGTAAACTAACAGTTAGAGCTTCCATCACTATAACAACAACCCAAAATAAACCTGTTACAACAGATTGTAAATTTACCCTTCTTCGCAGCGGTAGGCGACCACATCGTTATAAAAGCCAAAGTAACTTGATGGCTGCCCGTTAGGAATGTCGGATAACGATGGACACTCAACTGGTAGACAGGCATAATCAGAGACGTCCATGAAAACACCAAATCCAGTACAAACAACAGTTAACGGGAGCGGGAATTCGTGACCAGTGTCACATTCGTACGTTGCCCATTCACCATAGAAGTAATCCCCAGCTGAAAAGATAAACAAATTATTTTAGTGTTTCGAATGAATACGATCTAATCCTGCTTCTATTGCAGTTCCTTATCTCACTTGACACGATGTGGGCGTTCCTGATGTGCGGGGGATCCCTGCATTGCATGAGAGGACATGTGGGAGGTGGGTTGCTAAGGAATCCGCTACTTGTGCACTCGACTGTATCGAGACCAGTTAAGTTGTGCCTAAAATTTGAATTATTAATTTTAGAAAAAGACCAACACTTTTAAAAACGTTGCTGCCGAGGATATTCAGCGTAAGACAAAATACACTTATTTACAAAACTGCACTATGACTTGAGCGGTTATGAATTGATTCCATATGCCACTTTCAAGTACAATTGTTTACCCAAATTCACACTCAAATGTTATCTTATCTCCAAATCTCATTTCTCCTGATATATGAACAGAATCATCTACAAGCGGTACACCGCCACAAGATACACGCGCACATGAAGGCGTTGCAGCTGACCAATTACCAACTTCATTGCACGTAGAAAACACAGCTCCGTCGAGAAAATACCCTGAAGGGATATTAATTTTGGTTTATTTGCTGAGTCTGTTTTGTTTAAAAAGTAAGCAAACCAGACAACAAAATAAGTACGTAATTAAGGTTTAAATGTTGGTTTATGCTTGCCGATAAGTTTGGTTTCAAAAAGTGTAGCTAAGTTATAACCATTTAACTTTTAATTGAAAGATTTTTCAATTGACCAAAGTGCTCTAACCTTCGTCACAGCTAAAGAGCACAATGTTGCCAAAAGTGTAGTTGCCTTGAGCAGTATGGTAACCGTTTACTGGGTCTTCGGGTGTACCACAATCAACAGGTAGGCATGAGGCACACGCGTACGACCAGCTCGTGTTGGCCAAACAAACTCTTTCCATTGTCCCAGATGCAATGTATCCAGGTCTGCAGTGGTAGGACGCCACATCACCATACTTTGTTCCATTTATATCTGCCGATTAAACGAAAATTGTTCTCAGACAAACATTATCACCTACTAAGATTTTATACAACAATAAGTGCAAAACTAACTGCAATAAGGCATTAAAATAAACATCCGCATGTTAATATTTCTGTTCTAATTACATCCAAAATAATTTGTTTCAAAGCAATTGATTTAGGTATAAATCGACAACAATGGTTACCAACAACACCGAAGTTCAATACCGGTGGGGTACCACAGTCAACCCTCTCGCAAACTATAGATGACGGCGTCCATCTTCCATCTGATCCACACGTGACGACCTCACTCTGCTCTATATAGCCTTGTTCACACGTGTATGTCACATTTTTCTTGAAAGTCGTTCCCGTTACTAAAGAATAATTTATAACAGATATAACTACATCATATATGGTATAACGGAAATTTATCTAATGCTTCCAAAATACAGCTTGAAATTTACGAGTGACAAAAAAGTGGTTAAAATAAAGTAATAACTATAGATTATAAGCACATTACTAACACTTACTGAACTTTCAATGATAATATTCATCTTTGTTATGAATTTAAATGTAAAATTTTTGCACATACCGTACATGGACGTATGAGGTAGCAAGATGGGTTCAACACACGATACTGGCTCACAAAAAGGGGCAGGATTATCGAAATTCGCATTCGATTGACATGTCAGCACGGGAGATCCCCGCAAATTATGTCCGGGCATGCAAACGTAAGTTAAAGTGTCCTGTAATATAACGTATCAACAATGAACTATTTGCTATGTTACCTGGGACGTTATTAATGTTTCGTGTCGAGTTGCTGAGGTGGCATATTTGGCCATAGTTTAACATCTTCAGAGTCTAATTGTTATAAACTTTCCTTTGTCATAGTATTATATAAAACCGGATTTTTAAATATATTTCTCACCTCGTAAAGTTTAGCTGAATTTCCTTCCCTAATAACTGCATTCTCTACATGAAGAGCCTCGCCACACGACACACGAGAGCAACTAGGTACTTCCACTGGTCCCAGTCGTTCCATAGTGAACACGTAACTGCCGGATGCGTCACACTCAAATTCGGTTGCCGATTCTTCCAGAAACTCATAACCTTCATCACAAGAATACTTCACCTGCTTTCCGAATTCGAATTTGTCTCCAATGCGTCTGGCGTTGGGGCTGTAAAATCGGTAAGTAATGTCAACAATGCTTACATCAACCTTATATTTCGGCATGTCTACCCCAACAGCAAAAAGGTGCCTACAAAACTGCGAAAAATACAAGCACAAAGAAAGGAGATTACATTTCCGGTAAGGGGTCGCATGGAACCGGTTCACAAATCGGTCTCGGTGTCGTCCATTCTCTATCGGATTTACATGTTATCGAATCAGGCAGGGATGAATTCAGTTGGTAACCGGAATCGCACAAATACTGAAGGACATCTTTGAATACATATTCCGAGACAAGCGATGCAGTGGTTTCGTCGGATGTCTCCGCCGACCGTACTCTTCTAACTTGTGGTGCTCCGCTAAACTCGGAATCCGCTTGCTGTGGTCTTCCACCTCCGGACGAGAACTCATCGGGGACAAAATCTCTCCAATCTTTAGCATGGAAATTTGGTGGGGTCGGAGCAAAACCATAAGCATCTAGAGGCAACGGCTCTTCCGTGTGAGGAGGACGTGGCTCAGCTTCAAGAATGCCTTGGATTGCGGATCGTGAAGAAAGGAGAATGGACGTTGCAAATCTTTTCAGTGTCGGTTTTCCGTGAGCAATGTTTGGTGGGATGTTGCAAGAAACCGGATCGCAATGAGGCGGATCTGGACTCCAACGTCTATCCTGATCACATGTGATGACCTCTGCAGTATTTAGAGAATAAAACCAATAAACGAATGCACAGACAGATTGTTAATGACAGAACACAGATTAATCCGATTTCAAAACGGCGTCCACAGCTCAGACTGAATGTACAAAATTTTAAACAATCAGCATCTTGCCAAGAAAGTCTATAAATGATAATTAATAAAAGCTATAACTTTGATATACCTGGCCCATACATCTCGTAACCTTCAAGGCACTGATAGTGCAACCGAGACTGGTAAACACGGCGTTCAGGTGTTCCACCAGCGGCATCAACGATATGTCCATTGCCTACAATCGGATCTGCACCGCATACGACCGGCGTACATTCAGGTATGCGGGCGGGTTCCCAACGTCTGCAAGCACAGATGATACTTGCTTAACTTAAAACCGTTAACTTTTCAAACACACGAGAGTGTAGTTTCAAATGCAATCTAGGCAGAAACGTAAAACTACCGCGTCTATACATAATATCCTCACTACAAAAACACACATACGAATGATGGCTAGCTGAACATGTATGCTTGACAAATAAACAATGTTCATTAATTAGTCAAGTTGACTAATTTAGCTTAGTCAGCTCACCCGTTTGAGGCGCACATTCCACTTTCATCCTTAGCTTGTCCAGTCCACTCGTAGCCTTCGTCACATTGATACAAAATAGTATCCAAATAAACAAAATCACGATCTACATACTTAGGTTGAAGGTGACCGTGATGCCTAATGGGTGGGGTACTGCAAGGAACTGGCTCGCAGTTGGGTGTTTCTCGATCCCAGATACCGTCATGCATGCAGGTGAGGAGCCTGGCATTAGTACTCGAGGAGTTTCCCAGAGAAAATCTGTAACCATCGCTGCACTGATATGAAACCGTGTCTCCATATAAAAACCTTCGCGATTGATAAGTCACAAGTATCAAACTTTCGGCACTGGTGTGTCTGTAAAAACCATGCTGGACGTATTCTGGAGCATCGCAAGCAACTCTGCGACAAACAGGGGGTTCTTCCGGCCCCCATTTGTAATTTGCTTGACACTGAAGGACGGTGACGGTAGAAGGGTACAGTTCTCGCCCCTTTTCGCACTTGTATTCGGCAACACTCTCAAACGTGAAAGAATCAACGGATATCCTAAAATTTACAATGCTTTAGTATTTCTGCCCGCGACAATAAATTTTAGGCGGCATCTACGTCAGACTGCCACGCATTGGCTATAAAAGCTAAACACTCCAAAGTTTAAATGAACTAAACAAATACACTACAGACACAGCCTTCCCAATGATGATTTGACCGTGTATCTTACAACGCATGCTCCACAGCCGGCGGTTCTCCGCACAAAATTGGCAAGCACTGTGGTGTTTGGTCGAATTCGCTGTTTACGTCTCCCGAACCCCAAATACGATTGGCTTGGCATACCAAGCATGAGTGGTTGGCGTGGCAATTTTCTACTACTCCTTCTCTGTCCAATATGTAACCTGTAGGAAATTCTAGTAAGGGACGTTGAACAAGACCACACATAACGAAAACTTAAAGCAAACAAAACCCAAAACGCGGGGCAAAACGTGCTGGACACTGAGATAACGCACCTGGATGGCAAGAGTAGTGAGCCAAAGACATGAACGTGTCACTTTCCCAATCTACCAGTCCATTGTCGATTAACTGGGTTCTGCCACAAGTAACCGGCAGGCACAGAGGGGGGATGTCGCTCCAGGTTCGATCAGCAGTGCAGCTAACTACTTTGGTTAAATCACCTGAAAGTATTAAGTCGAGACATTGAAGCTAAAACTATTTGAACGTTTTACTTCCCATAAAAACCCTTGTTTTCATTTTCTTCCTTCATACATTTTTATTAAGCTTTTAACCGGAATCAATGCCTTTCAATAAATTGGTTGAAATGAGTTTCAAATGGACCCAAAAATGTTTCTTTCTTTTACCTGAAGGCATCTCGTAACCGTCATCACACGCATACGTTACGTTGTGGCGGAAAGTTTCCGCACCGGATGTAGTCAGAACATGCCCATTGGTTGGATGATCAGGATGACCACAGGACACAGGAGCGCATATTGGGGGAGCAAAGTCATACGATTTTGATTCCGTGCAAGTTAAGATTTTAGCACCAAGAAGGTCATATCCTACGTAGTTAAAATGTTTCATTATATTTGTAGAAACTTACATTTACTTCATCCAATGCCCATGTGGTGCGTTAGTCAGCATATTTCCAGAAGTTAATAAGTATATTGTACAAAAATATAATCATACGCACCAGCATGGCATTCGTAGAACACTGTATTGCCGTACGTAACTGAATCCGAAACCTTGTAGTCACTGTTAGCCACGTGCGGTGCATGATCACAAGACACAGCTGTACATTTAGGTATGGGCAAACTCCACATACGGTTAGCCAGGCACTGAATAACTGCATCTCCCTAAATCACAAACAAATCACATACCGATATACAAGACGTACTTTACTCACACACAGATAAACTTTCTTATATAGTTGTGCACTAAATATTATCATGAAATATTTGCCTAACAACATAAACTTACTGAGACTAAACCACACAAACTTTTGTTACTAACACATTATGCTATCAATATAGGCAAAGCTGGGCACGAGCGCGCTCCATTTTTGGGAGTAATCTCGAGGGTGACGCTCTTTTTTCAACGTAGGAATGGAACCACGCGAGCGCTCCTTTCTAAGGGTTGTTCGCTCGTCGCTCTTATGTTTGCACAAACAACGCTGTGAACGCGCAAAATGGATACAAATGGTTGGATTTTAGGTTTTACTACAGTTCTTAGGTTTACATTTTAGGTTTTTGGACTGCTGTAACACTATAACTTTATGTGTGAATAAAAACATGGCTGCTTTGAGATTAATTCCACGCACAATTTTCGCTTCGCAAAGTTAATGGCGAAAAGTGCACCACATAATACGCAACACTAGGCATGTCAGAACCACGTTATGGCGGTTCGATGTACGCGCTTTGTTCTTTAAGCTGACAACATCAAACCGAGTTTTCATCATGGTGTCGTAATTTGTTTCACGTTGCCGTTATTTTTATAACTTAACTTGGATATGCTTTGAAAGTAGTGTTGCACGTAAATCGAAATTTAATCACATAAATTATCCTGCACCTTCGCGCGTTGTTTTATGGTAATACAGTGATATCACTGTTGTTTACTGACAAAGCAGGTTTATACCACAAGAAATTGCTTGATATTGAGTCACAATTTTGCAAAATTTTCGATACTTTTCGATGGCAGTCATAAGAACTTTCCCAGAAAAAATCGTCTTTTTATCTTGTTTTGTGTTAACGGCAAGGTGAAATGTACATAAAGGTTATTAGTAAGACTTGTTTTCTTACAAATGTTTTCCCAAACTTAACCGCGTATCGTAACTTTACTGACACGAGACGCGGAAGGGATACTTCTCGTGGGCTGTGTTATTACTTAAACAGTTTAGCGGTGTCACGGCCACACTTTCCATACTTGATTTATGGTTGTAGCAACAGTTTTCAAAGAATGGTTATTAACGTCACGTCACAAACATTGTTTTCTATTATTATCCGGTTTCGGAAAACGGCAATGTATAGGACTATAGGCCAAGAGCCGAGTGCAGATATCGCACAAATTTCATTTGCGTTTACACAGTAAATGAATACAGATGAAAAGCTAGTTATCGATGTCTTGTGTTACTAAAATATACCAAAAAAGTAGGCTGCGTAATAACGTAATTTGTACCAAACGTTCATAATTACGTAATTTGTAGTTCCGTTACGTAATTACATAAGTTTTGCAATTATTGTCAATTACGTGCAACATTACTTAAGAGTGAAAATACTGAACTGTTGAACGTGGGCGATGGGTATCTACAATTCTAGAAGGTTCCTAGCACTCTAGTGGTCTGTTAATCATTTTTGCCAGGTGTGACTGAAAAAAAAAACTTTTTAGCATGGCATTTCATGAAAGTTTCTGTAACATTGACAACAAATAATGATAAGCAGTTACATTTGGAGTAAGACACACGTTTTACAACGCAAATTTGCAAAGTACGAATACGATTGGTATCGAAAATGCGCCAGAGAGATAATATTTTCAAATTGCTAAAAAGAGCGAGAGCCTGAGCGACCAAACGAACGCAATCTTTTCTTCATAGAAAAACGATAGCACGAGTTACATTCTTTTTAAAAGAGCGGTTGCCCACCTCTACATATAGGGAGTAGGCTATATGATGTTATAATATTATTCATATTTATAACTATCCTCAAACTTATGTTTATCTTACATTTTGAGTGTACTCACCTCCATTTCGTGTCCAACATTACAGGAATAAATCACTTCGCTACCGTAAGTAAACACATCTCCAGAGTATGACCCATGAGTTACTGCAGGAGGCTCTCCGCAGGGAACCGGTTTGCAACGGGGCGGATTTGAATCCCATTTTCGATTAGCCATGCATGTCAGTGTCGCCCGTTCATTGTTCGATATGTTGATATTCAACTCAAACCCACGATCGCAGTTGTAAGTAATTGTCTTCAAATAAATGAACTCCCCTTTGTAGACACCGTGCTCTATATCAATGGGGTTGGGGCATGTCACAGGGGCACATGTGGGGGCTATTGCCGGGTTCCACTGTCTGGTAACAAAATAATCAGACTCATTATTATCTATTCAGATTTGATATTCAGTATCGTGGATCATTTTGTTACTCACGTCTAACAGAAAAAATGTATTGGTCTTTGCATATCATTGTATACGTGTCTGTTGTTTGTACGTATCATTATAATTATTGTATCATAATTAACAGTTGTAGCACAAGTTCGGTAGCCGTATACTACAAGGTGCGGCAGAAAAACCTACCACATTTCAAATTGTTACTATACCAAAGCTGTAGTAGTCTGACAGGAGTTTACTTGAAATTTTGCAGCAAAAGACTTACCACTTGTGTTTCAGGTTTTAGTTTTTTTTCGGTAAATAATGTTTTGTGCAAATTTTGTATCTGTATGTAAAATGGTCTGGATTGGTGAACACCGTGCATTTATTGTGGAAGATTTCATTAGAAATGGGGAATCTGTGACTCGAACGCTAAAAAATTTTAAGACTGATTTCAAACTAAAACGTAACGATCCTGGTCCCAATCGAAAATCTGTAATGCTCTGGGTCAAACATTTCAGAGCTACGGGTTCAGCACTAAAACGAAAGCCACCCTGAAGCCCTCCAGGGGCCCCACCTACATCTCGAGGGCGCCACCTACAGGATGTAATATTTAAAACATAAATACATCAAATGGGTAACCTTTTCGCTTTGAGATGAGACAATAAATGTTTTGATTGCTTATAAATTTTGTATCTTTTTCCTAGTTTGAAATGTGGAAGGTTTTTCTGTCCCACCCTGTATTATTGATCAACTATTAACAATTATGCAAAAAGACATGTTTATCAACATGACCGCTATGCAACAAATACTAGTATAGACTTGTAAAAACTTACTTGTTGGACAAACATACAAGTTCCTTCATTCCTACTAAGTCATATCCGACATCACAATCATATGAAACAATCTTCCCAAAAGTGTATTCATCGCCAGTGACTGTAGAGTGATCCATCTGAGGAGGATCACCGCATGATACAGGAGGACACCGATCCGGAGCAGCCGGAGCCCATCTTTTATCGGAAGCGCAGACAAGTTCATCAACGGGGTTTAATGAAGCAAACTCGTAGCCTTGTTCACAAGTGTATACAACCCGGTCTTCGTATACGTACAACGCAGCTGGTCCACCTAATGCGTTAAAATAATGGCCATGTGTACTGAACGCTTGTATAAATGAACAATATATATTTTTTTAATAAGCGTAAATGGTTTTTATACAAGAAAACACTATTTGCCAAGTTGCAACCTAGATCGTTTAACAACCTGACACTGAAACTGCTCCCATATGAGAATTTTCTAGATAAGGTGGTTGACCGCACGATACTCGTTCGCATATTGGGACAGGTTCTGGACCAAATGTCCCATCTTCCAAGCACAAAAGAGAGCTTGAACCTTTAAAACATGTTCAATGTTCATATTACACCAGATACACAAGGAGCTATTTTATCTAAAACGAAGACTACACTTATGTCGTCGCAAATATATCTGATGTAATAGCAAGCAACAGGTTACTGCCGATCAACCATTACAATGATGAAGGTTATATGCTTCAGTGAAAACTACCTTTAAATTAGCTTACTCACCAGTTAGATAAAATCCATCATCACAGATATAAGATACAGACTCCCCAAAAACAAAGTTTGTACTACTGCTGACAGCCATACCGTTTAGCAAATTGGGAGCCGAGCCACATGGTACGGGATCACATACCGGTAAATTGACAGGCACTACCAAATCAGCTGTGACTAATTCCATTAAAAGAATTGTTAGTTGAATGTTTAACGAGTTGTTAGAATAGTTACCTATTGCGAAGTGTGTTCATGTACTAAGTAGTAGACTCTACCTACCGGTTTCAAAACTTCTAGCATGAACAAATGAATCACCTAGCATGCCTGCAAGAAAAGACCGACTTTACCAATACCTATAAAACGTCCAGTACACGGGAGATAAACCCTAGTAGTAGTGTACTAATAACAATACACAGGACTTATTTAAAAGGAAGACATCAAAACATACCGGATCCTTCGCCCGAATGCAAACCGCCTGACAAAGAACGACGTGCACGCACTGGCTCTACAAAATACGTTGAATATATTGAGAGCTTATGGGCAAAACAGACTATCTCTATCAATTTGACATTATCAAGTTCTTTCAACGAGAAAAATTTGTCATATAAAAGTTTAAAATTCTAACGTTTTACCTTTAGCGGAAGACGGTTCAGACTTCCAGTTTCCATCAGCCTCGCATTTCCATTTGTCTTCTCCAAAAAGATTGTACCCAGGATGACACTGGTAGGTTGCATTGTTCTTAAACGTTATGCCTATAAAGGTCGTAGTTTTAACAGCTACTGCTGAATATGGGCTAATCATCACTCTGAGTCATTTCAATGTGACCTACCTATAAAATGTACCGCACCATTATCAATTGGCGAAGGTTTTCCGCATGAAACAGGGTGACATTTGGGTGGGGCTGATGAATACGATCTCTTAGCCAAACAGGTAACTTCCTCGTTTCCTTGCATATAGTAACCATTATCACAATCATATGTTATCTGCGACTGGAACTTTGGCAACCTGTATGAAAATCTGTATATTAAGCAGACATAGAAGATAAGAACGACAAACGATAACTCAACGTTCAATACGTGCAAATAAATTAAATAATTAAACACACAAATTAAATTTGCAAAAGTCGCACTAACCCAAGACCTAATTTTCCGCTTATTTTGCCGTGTGCGATTTCAAGAGGCATAGGGCAACGAACTGGCTTGCAATCAAGTTCAAACGGGAGTTCGGACCATTTTCCTGTATCTAAGCAAGTTAAAGACTCTTCGAAGATGTCATATGCCAGTTCATGTCCCGGGTCACATAAAACAGCGAAAGTTGAGAGAAAACTTGTCCCATCGGAATTGCAGGTGGCTGAGAAACAAGACAATTGCGATTTAGGGCGATCTATGCGAGCACATCAGCGTACCTTGCGTACACATATCGGTTTACGTTTCACTATGTGTCGAATTGGGAAATCATTGTTTTTAATCAGCATTAACCATTTTACTCCGTAATTATGCCCGTCCTGATACCTCTAGTGGGACAAGTCACTGGACCGCAATTTTTTGGCGAGCAAACCGGGGGTGGAGAAGGTCCCCATTGTTTGTTGGTCTGACAAAGCAGGGTGTCAATGGCGTCCGGTGGCATTTCGTGTCCCACATCGCACCAGTAACTGACGCTACTTCCGAAGGTATTTTTTCTATCGTTTAAAACGAAATTGCCATCTTGGATGGACTCTGGTCTTCCGCAAGAATGAGGCCGACAGGATGTGACGTCAACTGATAATCATTAAAAATACCTTTGTGAAAACCTGAGTTTAGATGTGAAGAGTACTGGTATAAATGACAGTATATTCGCAAAGGACTTGACATATATTTTAAGTTACATTTTTTGTATATCTACGCTACGTGGGAACAAGTGACAATGTAACATAAAGCATTTCAAATCATTTAAGCAAATTTGCACTGAATTAAGCACAAATTTTTTATATAAATTTTTTCTCACCTTCGCTGTGATTAAAAGCAGGAGAACCCCACTGACTGTCTTCGTTGCACGTGATCTTGTAAACGGTGGTATCGGTTACAAACTCGTGACCGGGATCGCAGACAGCGGTGGCGGTGTGAAGGTAAGTTGTGCCGGTGTGGGAACAAGATGCAAGATGAGGACAAAAGGGCAGACCGCAGTTAACCGGATTACAAACCGGCTGCTCCTGCCATAACTTGTCAGCCTGCAAACGACTTAAATTCATCTCGAGGAATGAAAAAACGACTAGGCTACCAATCGTGCACTAAACTTACAAAAAAACTTTTTCACTGACACACACAGTCGATAGCAAGGTTTTTATTTTTACTATCTCGGCTATTTCATCACCTTGCACATAATAGTGAGTGAATGGGGATCTGCTTCATATCCCGGGTCGCATGCATACGTCACAGTATCCATGTATTTAAAGACACGGGCAGAAGTTTCTGGAAAGGTTCCATGTTCGATGGATGGAGGATATGGGCATTCCACTCGCTCACAGCCCTCAGTGGGTGGTGGTTCAACCCACGTAGCTTCCGTACCGCAAGTCGAATTGTGAGATGTTATTTCGCCGTCACCTTGCCTGAAAGCGTAAAGTAAAAGATACAAACATCAACTGAAATCCATATTATATGCTCTTA
Source organism: Clavelina lepadiformis (assembly GCF_947623445.1). NCBI lineage: Eukaryota > Metazoa > Chordata > Ascidiacea > Aplousobranchia > Clavelinidae > Clavelina > Clavelina lepadiformis. Next base: position 7,821,112 of record NC_135244.1, on the reverse strand, counting down.
CAATTTTTGTAAAAGTTTTTAAGCTTAGTTTTACAAATTAAGCATTTGATTTTTCATAAATACGCAATGCGACAATCAAGCATGAAAAACGACGTACAAATGAACTGTTCAAGATCATATTCGGTTAATAAGGATACGTTCGTGTATACAGCTATACATAGAAATTTTGTGGACTTGACCAACCTGATGACATGTCCGGTGTCGCAATGATGAGTGGCACTGTGACCAAAAGTAATTCCACTATGACTCAGAATGGCGTTGGGGATAGCGTCGGGCACACCGCACACCACAGGAGGACAGGATGGCGGTAAAGGACTAAATGTTTCTATATTTAAAAAAGTTGAGTATTCATTCACTGTGGTAAAAAAAACGCACAAGGTGCAGAGGTGATGGTAAAACAACAAAAATGTACTTCGTGAAAATCTATAGGATCTCCCGTATCCGTGGTCCCGTTTGTTATTTAAGTCATACTCTACGATCCCGAAGTACATGGGATTGCTAATTTCCGACCCACGGCAAAGGTGAGCCATACTTTAGTACAAACTAAGTAGTAATTAAGAGGCAGCAGTGTATTAAAACGCGATATTTTTATAAGGTAAAGAGTGATAGAAGTAGTACGCAAAACTGTAAACGTGTGTTGTTGTTGTACCGTTTGATAAACAACTCATCTCGGCAGATCCTTTCATTTCGTATCCTGGGTCGCATGAATAGACAACGGAGTCTGGGAAGTAAACAGAATCACTGTTGCTGTAAACCCATGACACTGTCTCCATTTCCACTTTCCTGCACAAACATAAAACAAGTATTGGAGGTTTCATTTGCATCAAAACGATTAGTACTGTGGGCAACACAGCTTTAAACTTGACATACTCCCAACAGTTTACCTATATTGCCATGGATAGGCCTATTACGACAAATTATGGCCTTTTACATCTTAACATTTCAAATGGTATACCCGTGTTCAATTGCTGGAGCTTTGCCACACGACTTGGGATTACATGTAAATGTCAATTCTTCCCAATTGCCAGTTGATTGACATTTTAGTGTCTTCCGACCGGTGGAAGTGGTTGGGAACATTTGGAAACCGTCCGTGCACACATATGTCACCTATAGAAAATGTTATCTTTCATTCGAAGTTCATGTTTAAACTTTAAAACTGTGAATTGTACATACGGTATCTCTAAACACGTTTCCAGTAGCCTCGCTGGTTGAGTTGGCAACCGATTGTATAGGACCGCAAGGTACAGGTTCACATGAGGTATTTGAAACGTCAGACCAATCGCCGCTGGTCAGGCATTCGACCGTACCGGGGCCTAAACAATCAAAGACAGAAATACTACAAGTCTGCAATGTTGCTGAACATAACTAATAATGTAACAAAAGTGTCAAATATCGTTAAACAGTGACATACCAAACAGATTGAAGCCAATTTTGCATTCGTAATGTAATTTGGTTGGAAAGAAGGTGGAAGAAACGTTCAAAAAGCTGTTTGCTACAGACTGAGGCGAACCACAGTCACGTGGTTCACAGGATGATGCTCCAGACCAAGTACGATCCGACTGACAAATTATCTCTTCATGTCCTGATGTAATTGAAAAATACGCAATTCTAAGCAATTGCTATTAACGTTCAAGTGGGAATCGACAAGTGTTTCGACTAAAATTATTTTTATTAGTACCGTACAAGAATTTAAGCAAGTACAACGTAGCAAGATATAACCACGGGTCTTATTCAATGCCCTACTGATGGCATAAAAGCAAACCATTTAAGAGGTATCCATCGTTGCAAGAATAGCGAGCAGTCTTCTGATAGGTGGTTCCGGTGCTAACGAAGATCCCATTGCTGATAGTTGCTGGCATTCCACAGGACACGGGCGGACAGGTAGGGGGCACACCGCGGTAAAATCCCTGCAAAATGTCCAATAAGAAGTTAAAAAATTACCGAGCTTAATTCCCATTTGACCAATAACAAATTTCGCACATTATCAGCTTTAAGCATTTACCCTAACCGTTCAACTATACTTACTCCAGTTCAACTATGACACTAGACGTTTCATAAAGACGAGTAAAAGTACAATCAAAATATATCTCAACCTCAACATCGCCTTCGTTAGCCGTGCAATGAACATTTTCAGGAGAGAGAATCCTTTTTTCATATCCAACATCACATGCGTATTTGACTTGATCACCGTAGGTGTAGTTTTTGGAAACATACGACCCGTTCGAAATCGCTGGAGGTTGCTGGCATCTGATCTTTTTGCAGGCGGGACGACCACCATCGGTTGGCCCGCCAGGGCCATCCGCGCCTTCGTATTTCCAAGTGCGGTCCGCAGCACATCGAGCGTCTGCTCGCCCGGACATGTAATATCCTGAAAAAAGAAGAGTTTAAATATAATCCTATTTTAACTACGCACAACTGCTATAAAGTGTGAATAATAGTGCAGTGTGCACAAATACAAGATCACAAAGAATATTTCCACACCTTCGTTACATTGGTAAGACACGGTTTCCATAAACAGTTGAGTTTCTGGACTTCTTCCGCCACTGATATTGCCCAGTCTTAAGCTTGGAGGAGGACCACAGCTGACTGGTTCGCAAGATGGAGGCTCCTTGTCCCAATCACCGGTGTAAGTGCACTCAAGTGTGACGTCTCCCGCTGGTTTGTAACTTAGACGCGGAAAGAATATTAACAAATCATTTGTGTTTGTGCTGTTTTGTTTGACAAATGCGACCTGTATGATCACCGACTTTGTGTCATTTGACATTTATGGCATCAAGCACAATGCTGATAGTAAGTTTTCACGATGATGTGCAGGCGTTGTTTTATTTGCTTACCCATCGTCACAGGAAAATTCTACGACTGCCATAAACAGAGTCTTTTCACTGCCCTTTCTCCCATGAGTTATCTCAGGAAGTCTCCCACAATCCACCGGTTCACAGAGGGGCGGATAACTGTGAAACAAGAAAGTGAATTAGTCTTCTCAAGGTTTCTTCAGGGAAAAGTGCTCGAGAAAATGTGAAGTAGTTTTATATGGCTTCTTAAGCTGCTTTATAATAACCATACTTTGACCAAGTCTTGTACGCCGTGCAAGTTGTTTCGGTAGGCCCAGCCGGTGGATATCCTCTTTCACACTCATAGCTGACAGCGTCTTCGTATTCATAATACGGTTTCTGTTGGCCCGCAATCTGCGTATTATAAGTTCGATAACACTATCACTGAAACGCAACTTTAGTCTAGGAATTCTGTAGTGTTTATATCTTACCATTCCGTGCTCAGGAACGTCAGGGTTAGGACATACCACTCGGACGCATAATGGACTCCCAGACCAAACGGCGTCAGCCTTAGTAAAAACTATACACTGGCGACTGCTTAAAATCCTTAAATTTACTTCTAAATAGACTACAGAATGAATGCTGGGTAGTTTATACATAAAACCCAAAGCCTGAAAGGGTAACATTATGGGCTTTGATTAGTTAAGATATCCGCTATCTTTGGTCAGGATAGTAAATAATACCTGGCATACAATCCAATCATCGGTAACCATTTCAAAACCTGTGTTGCAAGTGTAGGAAACACGTGTTTGAAAAATAGTTGTGAGACTGTCCCAGTCAAAATAAGCATGCGGTACCAATGACGGGGTACCACAGTCGACTGGCAAACAGTCCGGAAGGGAGGTGGACCAGGTACCGGATGCTTGACAAGTTGCATTGCTGTCGCCATATTGGTCGTGGCCGATGTCACATACAAAATAAACTATCGACTTGTACACTTCGGCTTCGCCTATAAATATACATCCACATAAATAAATTTTTCTTTTTGCAACAAACATAAAAACATCTTATAGCTGACATAGTGTCAGATATATTGTATAAAGCATACGAATATAAAGCAGAAAGAGTTTACAAACCACAAAAATCACAATTGTAGCATTGTACAAAGTTAAAGTAAATTTAGCCTCATAAATACCCAAAACAATTCCGTTCTTGAGATCACCCGGGTACCCACAATCCACAGGTTGACATCTCGGTGGGTCGAAGTCCCACATTCCATCCGACAGACACTCAAGACGAGGTTCTCCGTTCATCTCGTACCCGCTCAGGCATTCGTAAGTGGCGAAAGATTCAAATACAGTTGCTACGGACAAAAACATTTAGCAGATTCTAAAAATTCTGGAAACGCCTACCATGGAATTATGTCTGTTATGTTCGACCTCATCATGTGCACCAAAGTACATATGTTGTGCAAAGAAGGCAGAACGAACAAACGACCGTGGGATTTTGCAAACAAGTAGTGAAGTCAAAGGCATGAGCGTTGCTGTCATTTGGAGTTAATACCTATTCTTTTTCAAATTAATGCTAGCCAACTTTTTACTCCAGCTTACTTGATATATCGAGAAGGGAGTGGGTTACTTCGGGCAGATCACCGCAATCAACGGGAATGCATAAGGGAGAAAAGTCGTTCCAGAAACCTGTACAAAATTAAGATGTTTACGCCACGGACCTCGAACAGTAAAGTTAGTGAACAAGTAATTACCTGACGCCTCACAGATTAGTGAGTCTGGACCAAGCATATCATACCCTTGATCGCAAGTATAATTGACCGTATTCATGAAAGTAAAAACGTCACCAGTGTAACGCCCGTGCATTACGTCGTCCGGTTGTGGGCAGTCAACAGGTAAACAAGGTGGAATAGAAGTTGATGACCAATCACCTTGCAACAAAAGACATGAGTCTTAGATAGAGGCTGAATAGCAATTTTAATGCAAATGACTTTTACATCTTTTGCTGCACTTCAAGGCAGACAGTGTTTTCAATACTGATGCAGACTTTACTTATGTTCACTTTCCACCGGATCGTCTATGTAGTGTGTTTAAACGGGAGGATTTGAGTAAAATAGTAAACGATAATTTTATCAAACCTACCGTTTGATTTACAGTCGATAGTAATATGTGGAGATATCGTGTAGTAACCGTCATTGCAGTAGTAGGATAGATGGCTACCGTACGTAGTTTTCTCGCCATCTATGTAACCGTTCGGATCGACTGGTGGTGGATCTCCACAATCTTTTATGACGCAAGTTGGGGGTTCACCTTGATATAAAAAAAAATGAGAAAAATTACTTCACGGTACACAAAAAAATTGCGATTGGATATTATTTGAAATTACCACCATCGGTAATTGTCAGTAAGTTTTGGTAGCTATTGTTATTAACATACGTGACCAAGACGAGTCCGCCTGGCATGTAGCTGTGATTGGCGTTTCCTTGTTTCTGAAAGCAAATAAATGCAGAACTGTATAAGGTTAGCAAACTGTACGGCCAGTAGTCACCTATTGTTTACTAAAGCAGCTAAATGTCAAGACACACGGCTGCACAAAGTTTACCCAGACAATTCGCCATTAGTTTCCTCGATTAAAAACGCAAATCTGTAGCCAACTACACAGGAGTATTCTATTTCATCCAAGTAAACGTAGAAGCGGTCATCGTCTGCACCCCGTCCTTTCAAAGTCGTGTGCTCGGGTAACAAGGCTATGGGGTCCAGGCAAGGGACCGGCAAGCAACTTGGCCTGCCCACCCATCCGACAGACGATGATCTATCCTTCCACACGCATTCGATATCGGGAATACCAGGCTCATCCAGGAAATAACCGACCGAGCAGCGGTAAGTTACCTTCGCTTGAAACTGGCGACTTTCTGGTGTCGATAGGTCTGAAGTAGAAAACCAAAACTTGTTAAAAATTGTCTAAATAACTCTGTAAAAATACGACGAAATAATACGAAATACAATAAAATTATGACAATATATGATAATAAAATAAAAAAGGATCAACATTTGAGGAGTTATTGGTTCATGTACTAAAGATTAAAAAATGCAAACGATTTCCTAAAAACAAAGATCCTATGCTGACCTACTACATACTTTCTAAAAAACAACTTCCATCAAACCTGATGCAACTTCAGCATTCCAAACACGAGGCGGTAAAAGACAGAGCATCGGATGACATTTTTCAGGCGGAGAGTCCCATTTCCCACTCGGAGTGCATCGTCGGATCACAAAGGGCACTTTTCGTTGTATTGATTCTGACGTGGTTTCCGAAAGAAAAGTATCTGGGATATTTTTCTCGATTGCTGCGGACAACTTTGTCTTTTGTGTTTGTGTCAAGTCAGCTAAAACAGAAAAGCGAACGGACTTACACTGTTAATTCAATATCAATTCACTTAAACTGTCGAAAATCGAAATCGAAAACCATTTTTCAGTTGTACTGCGGATTTAACATTTACCTTGTTGCATGTTTTCTATCATAACATCCATAGGAATTGGGTTCATTTCATTACTCAGGACGTCCGTTGTGCTGGTTTTCAAGAGCTGAAACAATTGAAACAAAATAAAGAAAAATTTCAACTCCATAATTAAGCACGGCTGTAAATATTTCCACGCAATTCAAACCACTTAAAGTGGTGAGTGAATACGAACGGTGACAATCAATACGGCTATAGTGCTTTCATATTACTTCAAATCCGTCATTGCAAACGGAGATTGCTGCCGCACGTGGTGGATGGAGGTGGCTGTCATACAGCCCTGGATGGAGGACATCATTTGCCGTTGAAACAGCGACGAAACCATTTTCGTCCGAATCTGTCAAAGAATATACGTTTTTATCATTAAGAATACCGCCGAAGTCCATTTCGAGATATATTTATTAACAGACTATACTGCTATCCTGTAACATAAAACAATGACCACCATCTAAAATGATTTTATACATAATTCGCTACAAACCAGGATGATCGCAAGTTATTGGAAAGCACGTCGGTGGAGGAGACCAGGTGCCATTAAGAAGACATTCGATCTCTGACATCCCATCCATGATAAAATCTCGGTGACATTGAAATTCAATTTGACTTTGGTATGCGTGTTCAGCGTGAGGATGGTTCCCGGTCATGTCTGCATATTGGACGTGCGGAGGAGGACCGCAAGGTACAGGACCACAACTAGGGACGGCGGTAAAATCACCAGAAGACATGCACTAGATCAAAAAAATCGCATTCAACCAAACCACAAGTCTGTTTTTGAAACTTTCAGGTGTAAAAGTTTGGTTTAACCACAGAATATCTCCTAAAGATCATATAAATTTAACAAGTCTCTACAAATAGCCAGAAACTCACTGTGATTGTGACTGAATCAGTGGTTTCAAAACCGACATCACATTCATAGTTAGCCACATCTTGGTATACTAGAACAATATCAGGCGCTACTGAACCATGTTCTATCGTAGGAGGTGTTCCGCAAGGCACCCTTTCGCACACTGGAGCATTTCCTAAAAGGAAAAGCGGAGTTTCGAATGCTACAATGTCTAAATTTAGATTACAATAAACGCAGCAATATGATATGCAAATTAAATTAGATTTGCTTACCTGTCCATTCGGCTTCACTTTCACATAACCTAGTTCCGATTTGCGCTTCTTCCAGCCGGTAACCTTCGTCGCATTTATAGATTACCTGACTCTTGAAGTGGGGGCCGTCTTTATATGGCCCGCGTTGCAATCTGATAAACAAACGTTGATGTTTAAGACATGATAATATGCTAAGTATTGGTTGTACCTTCAACATGCTACCAGCATGTAATCATTATCATCAGCCTACATAAATCTAACATGTAGCTTTAATTCAATATAAAAACTTATGCTAAGTTTACTCAAACTTGTTAGGAAGAGCAAGAAAAGCAACTTTTACTTACTCTACCGCAGCATTATCTACTTCAGGAGGCATACCACAGTGTACGGGCTCACACATTGGAGTTTGTGCAGACCATGTGCCTGTTGATTGGCAGTCAGATGTTGGCGTCCCAACCAAGTCGAAGCCAGGTAAGCAAATATAGGCAATGGAATGGCCGAATGTATAACTGTTGTCATCAGGAATAGTCTGCAAAATGATTTCAAACGTTCAAACCCAAGACACTGAAGTTAAACAAATGAGCCCTTGAAACAATATAGTGCTGTTGTTTAAGTTATAGTATTGTGTTGCTAAATTGGGTAAATTACGCCTTGTCTTTCAATTTTTCCATTTTGTAGTTCCTCTGGTAGGGAGCAGGGAACAGGATTGCATTTAAAAGGGTCATCTGGGTTGTTCCACATTCCATCGCTTTGACAGTCAAGTCTGTTTTCACCTAAAGGGTTGTATCCTTCGTTGCAGTTGTATCTAGAATCAAAGAAAATTGGTAAAATACTAAAACCCGGTTTAATATTTATACTCATAGAGATGTCTGTACTTACTCGACATGGCTACCAAAAACAAAGTCATCAGCACCCATGAGGACGTAATAAGCATTTGAAATGTCATCTGGAGGAAAACACGGCTCCGGTAGACAAACTGGTGGCATCAGTAATGTCTCTATAATCACAAAAAATCCGAATAAAGTAATAACGACTATCTGGTTCAAAAGTTTAGCGTCTATTTCTAAGAGCGTTAAATACAAACCTGCCGAGTTCAATAATCTGATGATCATTTTTCAATACATTCAACAAGTTCAATTACCTGTTTTCAAGTCACCCCACGCGCGAGTAGCTAAGCAGGTAAGTTCATCTTGCCCAACTAAATAGTAACCCTCGTTGCATGAATATGAAGCTGTACTGAGGTAAACTGATCCAGTGCCTGCAACAAATAGCACTGCGTAATAGGGCCAAATACTTTTAGACTTGCTTTCAGCTAAATTTTTAAAAGTATGCAGCCGTACTCTATTAAAGCAAGTGAGAGTTTAGTAGATAAGATAGGCATTTTTAATAAAACATTCAGTTTAAACATGTACAAATGTTCATAATCAATTGGCTCGTAAATATTTTCAGAAATTTATCTCACAAAAAAAAATAAAACAAACTTTACTCCCTTACTTGCGACTTCGCCGTTGTTTAAGTCATCGAGTGGAGGGCAGGGCACAGGGTTGCAAACAGGTGGAGATCCACTCCATGCGCCAGTCTCTTGACAGACTGCAAAAGAATATTTATCGATAAACTCCAAGAAAATCGGGCACAATTCGTTATTGAGTAGATCCAAAATCCAATATTTTTCACTGCTTACAAACCAGTAAATTCCATTTGAGCAAATGTACTCTCTCCAAAGCGTACGTCTTGAGAGCAATCGTTACATTAAACTAAACCAACCTCGAGTTGGTTCTCCTTCCATCTGGTAGCCCGACTCGCACGTGTACTTCGTCACACTACCATATGTCTCAGAAGGCATGTCTATGATGGCATAAGCTACGGTTTCGGGAGAAACACATTCCACAATCTCACAGACCGGGCTGTCGTCCGACCATTCACCTTAATGTAAAATGTTTATGTAACACTTAATCGCTTTCAGTGAATTATACGATGGAAAAACATAAACTTTCATAACACCACACTAGAACAATGTACTGAGTAAGATGTGCATTAATCAAGCTATTCAAATCGGTGATAAAGTGTTAATCATTAAATCAGCACTTCAGTTAGTGATAAACCAGCAGTTTAACTCACTGTCTGTCTGACAAGTCCTCTTCCACACACCAATCAGATTATATCCCACATTACACAAATATTCCACCACTCCGTCAAACTTGAAATTTGTTCCCGTTATTTCCCCGTGTTCGACCGCGGCAGGGCTGCCACAGTCGATTTCCATGCATTCAAAGCCATCTCCTGTAAATCAACAATATGAAATGGGTAAGCAAGCAAGCAGGGCTACTATGTTGTTAACGGTAACGTTCGATCGTTGTATCCAACTCATGACAGACTTACGCATCTTTCTAGTTCACAAACCTGTCCATCCTACATTACAAGAGCACTGGTAGCTTCCTTCAGAATTCGTGCATGTCGCCTGATCGTGACAGGGGCTGAAGTCACATTCGTTGACGTCAACACATGTTGGTGGTAGCGATGACCACAACTAAAGTAAAATAGATAAAGAGAACATCGACTTAATTCTGTACAAAAAAATTTGTCAAACATCAAATATATCTTTGATGAGTCGAGATTAAAGTGGTTCCTTAGCACCGAATAAACATATAATACCAGACATTACAAGTAAAAAACGTGAAGTTTTATGACAAAAATTTTTTAGAACACATTTTCTGTCAGCAACGAAAATTACTCGACTAACTTGGTTAGCAAGGCAAGTAACGTTCCCGACCCCATTTAGGACATATCCTTCGTCACAAACATAAGAGATGCTATCGCCGAAAAGATGGCCAACTCCATCGGTGGATCCATGTTCGATCTGTTTGTTAAAGGCAGTTTGTATTGAAATGGATGAATTAAAAGGAACTTAGTTTAATTCGTAAACCAGGAAAACTAGTGCCGACTAGAACGCTTTCCCTGTTGTTTTCGAGCCAGACATAATATGCTTTGAAACATATAAATTAACGAGACTTACTGGACTAGGGTTTTCACAAGGGAGTCGAACACAAAGAAAGATCAAAGGAATGTTCTTCCTATCAATTCCTCGAAACCTCCATATCCCTTGGTTTCCACATCTAAGTAACGCTCCTGGAAGAGGCCTGCTCCTCCCACCTGCTTTGACACGGAATTTGTGTCCGGGCTGGCATTCCAGATATTTTGTAAACTCGTTCTAGAAAGCAGGCAAAAGATGAGTTGCATGTTTCAATCACTGACAATAAACACATTACCGTTTACTATATAATCTAAATAATAACAATTAAGACATGTCACTTTTCAGACTAAACTTTAAACGACTTCACATAATTATATGTAAACATGCAAAAACCGATATATCATTGCTTTTAATTATATATGAGCTGCAAACAAATCTAAACGGATTTAAACCGATTAAATAAAGCAAGATTTTATAAAAATAAAAAATATTTCATATCATGTCTCATGCCACAGCTGTAAATATGAAAGTAAAATAATCCAACCAACCTGTGTGGTAACTTTCAAATTTTCTTCTTCTATAATATCCGGGCAAGCTTGGCAAAAGCTGGGTGGTTTGATCAGATCAACTTGTCCGACAATGCCTCCCAATGCATCGGGCCAGGCCTTGACCGTGCCTTTGTTGCCAACACAGTTCAAATAGAGAGAGGCGACTTCCTCGCCGCTCATTGCGCGATCGTATAAATTGAATTGGGAGATCTTTCCTGTACAAGCGTAAATTTGAAAGTTGTATCATGCGTGAAAAATGCGTCAATTTAATTAAATTTAAACAGTATTTAAAAAATGTCTGAAAAACTGGCTACGTTTTCAAAAACTAAACGGACATACCAATGAACTCTTGAGAGGGCGAAAAGCAGCCTCCAAGGCAATCCTGTTCTTGGCCAATCACTAAGACACCTCCGCCTGGGATCACTGTTCCAGCTTGCAATCCTTCTCCTTCCACTTCCAGGATCCGGTTGATGTAGATCTTCCATTGTCCTCCTTCACTGGTCCATGTCACAACCACGTGATACCACCGACCGTCGTTCAATTTTCTGGAGTCAGTTACGACAGCTTCGCCATTAACATATCTGCAAATTACAATATGAACAAAGATCAGTTTTGTCACATTGTGCAAAATCTAGACTGAATGATGCTTAAATATACATGATTTTTTTAAAATATGTCTTTTCCAGACATTTCATGTATTTTTGTAACGCAACAAACGAATAAAACCATATCTGTAATTACGTTGAATAAGATTAATTAATTATTATTTTCATTACATAATATCTACAATAGTTGGCGTAGGTTATTGATTCAAGTATATGCCCAGTGTCCACATAAAGATTACAGATAAAATTAACAATTAACAATAACATCTCTACAAATCAGTTAATTACTTGACCAAATGAGAAAAACAATCAGTAATAAACGTACAAGGTTAAAGCGTTCAAATTAGTCAAAGTAAAAATGTCGGCAAGAACTCCTTTTCCTATCCCGTATGAGAAAGGGGTCCCTTCCGTCTCAGTGTTGTTTGATTGCATGTAGAAAGCCACTGTTACTTCAGTCATGTTCCGGATACCATCCTTTAATACAGTATGGTGGTACGTGTTGGGGGTTTGAAAGCCCAGGTCAAAATCAGGATGCAACTCTAAACGAGTATAAAAGAAAGTTTGTCATCACACTGAAAGTCTTTTTCTGGTATTTTTTTTCAGACTATCAACAGTTTGGAATAAAGAGTGTATCGAAGGTTTCGGTATCTAAAGATGAGTACTACATAAAACACGAGTGCCATAAAAACTTAAATAACACAGTGACAAAATACAAATAAAAAGAAGATATATGTTTTGAAGCCAACTAAACGAAAACAGGGTAATACCTGTTCCGCAATGTTCCCCAGTGAAAGCAGGGGCGCACAGGCATCGATAATCATTAACGAGGTCAATACATGTTCCACCATTGTCACAAAGTACAGCAACACAGTCATCGATATTTACTTCACATGTTTCTCCTTCAAAACCAGTTGGACATTGGCATCTATTGGATGAAAGAATGCGAAAGACAAGAGAGTTAGGGTGCTAAATCGCTTTTAACTTATTTCACTCATTATTCAATGTATTAAACCATAATACAGTAGCTGACACTGTTGCCGTATTAGGATGATGCTACTGTATATTATAAGGACTTCAGCCAAAGCACAACTCACGCAAACTGGTCGATACCATCAATGCATTCACCGCCGTTTAAGCACGGATCCGGTTCACAGTCGTCTACATTAAATTCACATCTTGTACCGTTGAAACCTGGAGCACATTGACATTCGTAGCCATTCACCAAATCAACGCATGACCCTCCATTGACACATGGGTTAGTTACACAGTCGTCGATGTCTTCTTCACAGAGCTCGCCTAAGAAATGTACATCGCAGATTACATTGTCACCTTTCGACCATCTAAACCGTTATAGTCTTATATGCTAAAATCTGCCCCATGCTACTGTGATTAAAATATATAAAAAGCTGCATTCTTAAAATTGCAGCGAATCTACTCTAACTGCGTTAAAACAAACCTTCACAAAGGGTTATCTTGTTATCAAAAATCTTAGCAGCAAGATTGCTGGAAAGAAAATTTTACAAAGTTAGAATTAGTTTTCGTACCAGTGAAACCCACAAAACAGATGCATGAAAAATCGGCAAGCAAGTCAACACAGATGGCGCCATTGAGACACGGAGTTGATTTACATTCATTAATTTCTGTTTCGCATCGGTCGCCTTCAAAGCCTTCCTGGCATGAACAACTGCAAAGAAAAAGGTCCATTTAAATATCTAAAAGGTAATCAGCAAGTCTTTGACAAGTTTTTTACACATCATACGTTGTCGTTTGCTAGCGATAAATTTGAAATATTTACCATCACTGCAGCTTAGTTCATTGTGGTCATATTTACCTGAACTCGTTAATCAAATCTGTACAATTCGCTCCGTTTTCACAAGGATTTTCTGCGCATTCGTCGACGTCAATTTCACAGTTGCCACCTAAGCATGCATTCAGTTAAATATCGTCCTCATTTTTGGAAAGCGAAACAATAAAAGAAATGAAATTGAACCCTGCTATGAATAAGTTTGAAGACCCTAAGTTGTGACGGTTTTTATACTTAACCCGTATATCCTGGATAGCAATTGCAGATATATCCTGCAGCGCTGGGCTGGCACTCTCCATTCTGACAAGGATCTATTAAACGAGAGCTTAGAGGTACAGCATAAACACAATTAGTACACCCATATAATTGAGTAACTTTGTTAAAAATTTACACCAAATGCTGTGGCTATTTAAATCAAACGAGAATGCAATGACCTACACATTTGAATCACTTTTAACCTGCGTTTCACTATGACGTACCTTTAAAACACTCGGTAAACGGCCGGGTGCTATTAACTAAGATACCAAGAATATTTTCATCCCCAAGCAGCGCAGAATTTCTGTTCGATGGCCCCGAGATGGTCTCTGACGTCAGTAAGCGATCGACACCTGTAGAAAAGAACACAGTTGAAAAACAAGGGCGCGCGAAATAAAGCCTGCGTCATTTTCTCAAGACTTTTTTCCTCACCACCGACGTCTTGTTGCTCGATTAGCTTTTCGGAATCGGTTTCAACTCAAACCACGCGGAAGCAATTGTTGAAATTAAAATCGAGAGAGGTGTGGCGAGGAAAAGTATGAAGCCTGGTGCAAGCGCATGAAAGTCAACGCGGTACTGTAGCCGGTTTGATAAATTTATAAAACATTGTATATTTCTTACAACGAAGAAGCTGCTCAAATAAGATTTGAAATTAATCTTCGTGAAGAAGCGGTTTTAGTCTCACGGTAAATTAATACAAGACCAGCGTAAAGGGAAGAAATTTCTTCATTTGGCGATGTTAAAGAAAGAAGAATTTGGGTTTTGGGTGCTGGTGTGCGCAGTTATGACCATAGCAAGAATAATAGCTTGCCCAGATAAATGTAAGTGCCTGGGAAATGATGTGCATTGCGCTCGTCGGGGCCTTCACAACTTTCCATCCGCCTTGCCGTCGGTAACAATTCAATTATTCGTGGAAAACAACAGCATTACAGCGGTAAGTTATCATACAAGTTTAATTATGCTTCCTGAAATATTTACCGCATATGTTTTGCCTCAACCATGCGAACATCTGAGCTATCGGCTCCAGGTCGGTTCAACTTAAAAATTATTCAACTGAAGACGAATAAACCCAGGGCGACCCAACCAACATCAGTAGGCCGGTTAAATAGTCCATGGGTTGAAATGTCCTGGGGTTACTCGTCCTGGGATGAACCGACCGACCACCGAGCTTACTTGACAACAAAGAAAAAATGTCTTATTGTATATATGAGCTTCAGTAAATCCGTGAAATGCAAAGGTTGCATTAAACTCAAAGTATAATTAGATCAAATGACGAAGAAATAACAACAAATCAGTTAATATTTGAGTCAAATCGTTAAGTAATTAAGCCCATGCCATAGCATAGCAATACAAGCTTTAGTTCCACTTTGGGTAAATTCACTTTCGTTATTCTTTACGATGGTAAATCTGCCCTGGAAATAGTAGCGCCAGCCGCATCACGACCGAATTATTATTGATTGCAGTAGCCTATATTATTGGTTTAATCAATAAACAGTCACAATACAGTGTTTTTTCGTACAGTTTACCATAGTAATAAAACTGACTTTTTTGGGAAAAGTATGTAGTGCATAAAGCAAATGGTATTAAACATTAAGGAAATATTATTCAATAGTGGCCATTGCTGTAGACCTGCACGTTTCAGGCCAACTACAAAATCACTTTTTCTTTTAGTTACCGTCACCATTAATCAACGAAAGTCAGCTGCACACCCTCACACTTCAAGATAATCGCATCCAAACACTGTCACGATGCCAGTTTTGTGGCACGACTTCTTTGAACTACATGGACTTGTCAAGCAACGACCTGAGGTTGATACCTGGGCGCGCTTTCGCCAATCTTAGATCCCTCAGCCTACTGAACCTCGCCAAAAACCAAATAAATTGTGAGTACAGCTTGGTTACTATGAGTGTGTTGATCGTTCGATTTAACGTTTTACTGTTATTTTCTGGTTGTCACCTTACGAGCTTGAGCTAATTTAAACGCAGTAAAGGGACATTGGATGTCATTTTGAAACAACAAACATTTCATAAAGTTTGACATAATGTGAATATTCTGTCTTCTGGAAGGAACCTATAATAATGATTTAATGTAATTATAATTATAAGTTGTCCATACGGCAGTACGCTGTTACTGAACCGACATGAGGCAACGTTGACTTCCTTTTCATTCCTAAATATAGCGCAGAAAATGACGAAGAGCGTCGGGCGGCAACACTGGCGGCGTGACATTTTCATTCTGTCAAACAACGTTATAGCATCGTTATAATGCCACAAAATCCAGGTCGTAGCCAGCTCGTGTCTTGGCGCCTGCATAATTGCTTAATAGCGGCAATTACCCGTTGAATTTGTCACAAGTGTTCAAGAAACAATTGTTCTTTTATAGCAATTCATGACGGAGCATTCTCGGATTTGAAGTCGCTGCGAGAGCTCTTCCTCTCCGACAACCAAATCTCCGATGTTCCAGGTCGTGTATTTTCAACTTTATTTAACCTAAACACACTCAGAATGGAACGGAATGCGATCACCCACTTGCCGGATGGAACGTTTCGATATCTTACCTCGTTGAGGTTCCTAGATATCAGTCAGAACGGGTGAGAGGAATAAAGAAGTAAACGAGATCTCAAGAAGATCTCTTCTTCCTTAAATGACGAAAAGGATGTTTGTTGGGTATCCTTTTCTTTAAGTTGAAGTCGGCGTGTATGCAAATAATTTCCTTAAAATAACCGAGCAACAAATTAAGAAGTCCGGATCTAATTTAAGAACAAAATAATTAATTTGCTCTCACGGCAACTTCTGCAAACTAGTCGACTTAAAACCAGTTCCTTTAAGTACCCTGAAAGAATTGTTCTGGTTCTTACCACAGATTGCAACGTATAACGTCAGAGACAACCGTGGGACTTACGGGATTACATCAGCTCTTTTTGCAAGACAACAGAATCCGTAAAATTGACTACCAGTTCAAACCACCCAAAAAAATATGCTCAGAGGTACTGGTAATTTAAGCCTTTTCGCTCAATATGACTGTTATAAGGTTAGCTACTTAATAATCAATCACAACTAATTTACAAGGTGATGACATGAATACGTTGTTGTTTCTCTGCTTAGTTAAACGACGATTCAGTAGAACAAAAGTGGTCCTCCAATGCAGGATGCTTCTCAATAATGCGACAGTTGCGCACACTTGATCTGAGCAACAATTTGTTGGGATCCATAAGATATTCCTCGTTTAAGTCTCAGACACAGTTGACAAGAATCGGACTGAATGGAAACAAGCTTCGGTAAGGATACCCTATGGACTTTTAACGTTAAGGATGGTTTCTTTAAGCTTAATTTAAAGAAACATTTTGCTTTTTCACGAATAATTCTCGCGGAAGTTATTAACTTGAAAAATATATTTTTTTCGTAATGCTGTCGAAGTTGACAGTTGTCTTGTCAATGAAACTGTTTCAAAAAGGAATATATCCTTACAAATGACTCACTACACACAAGCAAGTTTATTTCACTCTACTTAAGTGCAGATATGAGTCACCATGTCACTCACGTTATAAGTAAAGGCGATTTTCCCAGCAAATGCGGAAAACATTGAAGTGCTATTGAGAAAATGTTAATGTGGCACAAGCGAAAGTTTAAGCAGCTGCCACGTAATTTGAAGGATTAACAAGTAATGAGTGCATGGCTTTTAGGTGCGATTGCTTCCTGATATGGGCTCTAATGCGTTTGAACAAAGAACACAAGAACAATCACTTGGCTCTCGGCCAAATGCGCTGCTGGGAACCGGAAGAACTAAGAGATGTTTTACTAGAAGACCTTATATCTGACCCCGGCGATTTGAGTCAATTTCCACAAAGTTTGGATGATGACTATTTGGAAGTTGAAGATCAGACAACTGCTCCTCCAAGCTCTAAATCGATCCAGTTCCTCAACAAAAAGGTATAAAGTTTTCGATAATATAATTGTCATGATAAAAATCAAGTAATCGTTTACTTCGTGTTAATCCGAAAAGCACCAATTAAGTTTCGAAATTGAGAATAACTTAAAAGCTATAGGTGTTGTATAAACGTTTTGTTTTTGGTCAGAAACAAGATTTTCTTAAATCCGACAACGACTATTTGAACGACGAAGCTGCACGTTCAATGGATGGGGGGGCAGACGAGGGTGACGTTTCACAGCTGTCGACGCAAAAGCCCGTTCAAGAAAGAACACAACTGGCCACGAGTATGTCCCCTTACCCATTCCTAACATCAAATCGATTGCCCTGGAAGGCGCCACGAAGTAGCGCAATGCAACGAGAATTTCCTGGTCTTGGGCAGACGTCATCCGGACCAGAACCAAACGGGAACGTCATCGAAAACGTAAACGTTGCGCATATCGCAGTGGAAAGAGAGAAAAGCGCGAGCTCATACTCACCAATTGGAAACTCTAAGGCGAAGATTGAGGAAAAGTATGAGGTCACTGATGACCGCTTCATGTAAGAACTGATTGATGCATCAGAAGTGTAACCAATGTTTTGCAAACATTGATTTTTCTTCATACGCACGAAGCTGTTCTCATACGTCCGTCCTATCTTAATCGTCCCTTAATCCAATTAAGCTTGACATTAAGACACAGGAAAAATAATGCGACGCACAACGCTGTCCGATTATTTATTATCGTAATTCGATAACGTCATTGGCGGACTAAATTTAGGGCTCGCTTCCACGTTCTTGAGCGGCAATGTAATTGATTTGTTTGTTTTGCAGGCCAACCGGGAACCAAAACAGGACAACAAGGCAACCATTTTTCACTCAACCAGGTAGGAATCGCGCAAATACCTTATACCCGCTTTCCCCAATCTGACGTACTACCCACGTCAATGTCCACTAATATTAACTAATATTGTCTACTTAAAGGTATAGGAACTATCCAAGACTTTTAAAAGCCTGTAGTATCGCATGACCGCAAACTACGTATATAAAGCAAACAGTGAAAGCCGATATACCAAATATACCAGGGGTGCACAGCACGTTACGACCTTTCTGGTATCCTGTCGGGCCTTGTCCAATACCTATTTAAATTCTGATGTGATCTGTTACCACAAAATCGGAAATAATATTTCCTCTTCTAGTAAAATCTACCTTTAAACTTTACCATATAAAATTAGCTTTCCCATGTTCATTTGTGCTAACAATGTCATTGTTGAGTTAATAAATCACTCAAATTAATATATCTATAGTTATATCTAATAGGTCACACAAGGTACGCAATGTAGTTGTGTTTTAAAACCAAAAGAAGTTTTTCGAAATCATATATTGCATTTCACAGAAACCAGGTGGTATCCGATTTTGATTAACGACAGAAAAATCATGCCCGAGAGGTCAGCCCCTCCACAAAACGATGTCATTTCCTGGTTGTTGGTCGCCGCCATATTCGTGGCTGTCTTCGCAATCGCTATATGTGGCGCCGTGGCGCTAAATCGGCAGCTTAACTCCGATGGGAAACGATGCGGGTGAGATATTTTGGGATTTTCGAAGTGATTATTTATCATTGTTACTGACGTCCTGCTGACTTATGCTTGCAAGTCAAACACAAGTCAGCAGGAAACTTCTACTTGAATGTAAACTTTATCGTTAAAGCCAAACCTATATTTTTCACATAGTAGACTTTGAACTTCGACCTTTTCTTTCTTTAGCTGTTGTCCTCTTGGCGGCGACACAGGTCGACAAAGCAACTCCGAATCAATACGGTAATTAGCAAGTAGGATCAAAGAACCACTTAAGTTTGAATTAGTGATCAACACGTCATTATAGCTAAGAAGAACAAAATTTAATGCATGAAATCGGGTTATAGATCAGTCAGCAATTACCCCTTGCTCTATGACAACCCCCTGGCAAGAAGACCGTTACCAAGACAACCACGACAAATAGAACGGGATCAGCCAAAGTCCCGGCCTCCGATGAGAGCAACAAGTTTACTAGGAGATGTGGAAGTGGAATGGACGAACGGTGGAACCTTTGGTATCGGCGCTGGAAGAAAAGCCAACATTTCAGGAATCAGTCAAGGACCAGGACGTGTGAGAAGCAAGCTGGATCTTCCTCCCGACATCCCACCAAGGATTCCTCTGTCATCTCATCACTGGGCCGACACCGACGAAGCCATCGTCCTAAGTCCTAGGATGTTAACAGCACACAGTGTGACTAACGCAGGATACAATCGGATGATGAGACCATCTGTTTCAACATCAAGCTTCTCTGATGCGAGCTATGGTATAAGCTCTGAAAGGCATTCAGATAACTGGAGAAAAAGATCAGCCGATGCTGTGCAAATTTCGTCGAGAAAGCGCAGTCATCAACGTAATCGAAGACGACCGGGTAGCGTGATTGGAATCGAAAATAGTTTGGACACACAAAGCTTTGACTTGAACGCTGCTCGCGCCCAAACAAGACGCCTCGAGGCTGCAGCTTCTGCTCCCGTAAGTCGACAGAACAGTGAGAAATGTGGACCTCACCATAGAGCCAGCAAAAGAAGCAATCGCGAAAAAATGATGGTGCAAATGCTCGAGGCATTGCACGAGATGGACAGCATAAAGCGTGCCAGCAGAGAATTACTTGATAGACATATTGATGGTGGCAGGAATTCATTCAATAATCATCACCCACACAAAGATAAAAAAGATCGTAATTCTAGCAGAAAGGATCAGCATTTTCGTCACGGGTCTTCATCGAAGATAGATCATTTGAGGATGCTGAAATCGGGTGAAAGTAGCTGTGAAGAATCAAGCAGTCATAGAAGTGACCTTAAATTTTCTCGAAATGCACGTGTAAAAAAGAAACTGCCTAAATCCTCCATGGACATAGATCATTCAAAACAATCAGTGATCCGTCTGGAATGTAACCTGAAGAGCAGCTCTTCCTCTCAGGAGACGGATATTGATTTCGAATTTCCTCCTCCTCCACCATGCGTAACAATCACATGCAGTGACGACAGCCAGCCATGCTCTACATCTTTATCAGAAGCATCATACGAAATGGATCTTCCACCTCCACCAACAACTAATCCGCATCCTGCAAATACCGTGCCGTCCTATGAAACTCCCATTACGACAAATTTCTCCTTGGAAGCAAATGCGGAAAATGAGGACGAAGAAGAATCTCCGGAAGAAAAAAGTTACTCCATGTTGGCTTTATGTTCTAGCGGGAAACCCACTCCAGTAAAAAACAATGGCGGATACAGGATGCGAGAAAGCGACTACAAAAGTGATAAAAAATCTCCTCAAAACACGGAGTGGTTTTGGAAAAGAAAAGAAAGCTCCGATTCTATGTTTGTATCAGTTGACAGCAACTGTGAATCCCTATCACCTTCAGACGAGGAAAACTTCCTTACCGAAGATGATCCAACCTCCTCGCCCAAAGTCAAGATAATTTCGAACTGTACACCGCAAGTTATTTATAGAAACAAAAGTATGAACAAAAGTCATTTACTTGTACCAGACACACCAAAACACTACAGAAACTCTATGCCAATTTATAACGACTTACTACGTAGCAATCTTGGAGTGAATCTAACCAAGATACAGCAACACATTTTGCAAGAAAGGCAAGCACGCTTAAGGGGATCTGACAGGTGCTTATACCGTTCTTATGAGCCCCAGGATACCAATGAAAATGAAACCTATTTCAGCAGTCACAGACTTTCTCGTTTGGAACTGTCATGTTCAGACACCGAGTCCAATTCCAGTTCGTCCACGTCCAGTTTAAACAACGTTGCCCTTTCAAAGGCTCGTAGCCGAACGTCGTCGGTAGGTTCAAGTACCACAATCACCCCCGTTAGTCAGCTCCTTATGCCCCGAAGTGAGGCTACATCTAACTGCAAAGAAAATGATCACAAGAGATTATTGAACCTCGAACCGAAGGCATCTGTATCAAGCCAAGGTACAGAAAGCGTTTCATCGATAGAATTCAGTCAGCCGTCTCCGCATTCAGGAAGATTTAAAAACCATGCATATCAGGAGTTGGCGCACATGTACTCCGCTAAACGGCATCCAACATCATCCTTGGAAGCTTCTCAAACAACATCCGGGAAGAGTCATTCGTCCGGCGTGACCAATAGCAATAAAGCAAACAGTGTGCCAAATTCAAGGGCCCTGTCTTGCGATCCTAATTTCAAGAAGATCGACCAAAGTCGATGTTATTTTGACGTAATCGAGTCGTCCGCTGATGACGTATCTACTGATATAGAAATGCTCGATCTTGGCAGCATTATGTAGCCAAAATAAGACAACAAGTATTAACTTTCTTCACAAATAACTTCGATATATGTATGATGATGTTCGCTCAATTGTAAGAAACCAGCAGTATCAGCCAACAAAAATCAAATATACAAAAAAGATAATCATATTGTGTGCCAACAGGTTTTAACAGAAAATCCCATCCCGTCTTCAGCGACGGTATTAACAAACACAGAATTAACGAGGGGCAGGCAAAACCCCTCCATGTCAGCTTTGACATAAAATAATAAACCTATTAGGCGTTCAGTAATTTACATTTCAGTAAACTTATTCCACTCATATATTAAGATTAGGAACCGAGTTGACAGTGATTTGAAAAAATGTAAATAAAAACTACATAGTCTAAATAACGAAAATCCTTACAAAATTTAAATGCACATTCGCCAAACATGCTAACGTAAAACTCTACCGAAGCAATCTGTATAGGTTTCCGACCCAACAGCATCCGTATTAGCATCATCAGGACACTCGTAGCAGAATGTCAATCCCACCTCAAATTGGTAGGTTCCAATGGGGCAGGGGTAGCACGGTTCAATTCCACTGAAAGACACGGTGCCGGGTTCACAAAGACCTGAAAAGTGAAATAAACAACATTATATCATGAAAAAAATTGTTTGAAAGCAATTGATTAATTTTTGATAAATGCTAGGTGTCGTCTCTTATATCAAGTTTGCTATTATATTGATGTTACATCTGTTACGTCAGTTCAAAGATCTAAAATAAATCAACGGAAAGTAACTTACGACCACACTGAGAGAGCGATGTCGACCCTCTTCTGGCCGTACCAGTATTTTCAGGACAAGGTGCACATCCCGTAAGACCATGCATATCTGCGTAAGTGTTCTGTGAGCATGCTATGCATCTTTCAAGACCGTCAGACGAATAGGTGCCCAGGTCACACAGATCTGAAGAGAAAAATGAAAATGAAATTTAATCAGGAAAGATTTCTCGATTTTTGCGTAATCACAAAATCTGACAAACTTAATGTGTAGTAATAACTGATTACAAAGTCATAGTTTAAATTACATATAATCACTAAAAGCAAATAATCACAATATAAGCGGTTCTTTGTAATGGAAGCTTTTACTAGACAGTAAATAAAAGGTTTTTAAACACCTTTGCATTCGTCAAGACTTCTGGAATTAATTTCTGATGTAGATGTTTCGGCAGGACAAGCCTTGCATGACAATTGAGCTTCAGCATCCTGATAATATCCTTTATCGCAACTTACACATTCTGACTGCAGGACGTCAAAGTAGGTCCCAACAGGACAATTAACTGCAAAATGTGAAAAAAAAATTAAAGAAAGGTTAAATTGGTTAGACTCAAAGCAGTTATGAAATAGGTTTGTGGGATTAAAAAGCAAAATATCATTAAAGAGGTGATTTGGTGTATTGACAAAAATACCGATTAAACTTAATAACTTTACCACATGTCGCAGAATTTCTTAGCACGGTACCCAAAGGACATTTAAGTTCTCCAAATGCAGCATCGTAAGAATCAGCGTCATAGGTTATATACTCTATGGTTGAGGTGTTGATATGCTTGATAGGTACTCTGTTAAGCAAAATGGTCCTAATTATAAACTCCATTTAAAAACAGAGCTACCTATGCCAGATGGAAAATAAATGACACAATCACTAAATCAAACAGAAAATGATTCAATTGCTTGAGTGCGTTTGCAGCGTTATATAAAATATAAAATATCCATTTATTCAACCATGCGAGTAACTTTTTTTTCCCACAACAACAACAAACAATAAATAAACAGTAGTATAAAAAAAATGGCAAAGCACAATTAAAAAGATGCAAATCAAAAGCATGGTAGGCAAAGCTCCCATTTACTATAACGAAATCTTAAATTGTTTTTTCTTTTTGCTGAACGTCTCTGGGATTTTTCAGTATCCTTCACCAAGTGTTCAAAGAGCTCTGTTGATGGTTTACTGTTGTTACACTTGGCCCGATAAATAGTAAAACGCGCTACTAACAATAAGCAGTTAACAAGCGTGTGCCTTACGCAGCCAGCTGATTTTTGAACTCGTGCGAGACATCTAGTGAGCCGAAAAATTCACTCATTTTCCCATGAATCATGCGACTTTCTTCTACGTCCTCGTCGTTCAGAAGAACTTGACCTGCATTTAACGTAGTAATGACAAATTTTGTACATATCATTACAACGTTTTTTTCATCTGGTAGTAGATGAGTTAATCTAAAATTTATTTAAATACCAACTCGATCAATGATGCTATGTAAAGATATACTGTATTGTGTTCCGTTTAAAATGGAAGCCATGTACACGTAAACTAATGTTACAAAAAATAACACACGAATAAAACACAACATAGGAAAAGCCTTAATAACTTATAAAAAATGAGTTACGCAAACTATTTACCTGACACGGTCACTGTAACTTCGAGTTTATGGACTAAGTCTTCATCGACTCCCGCAATGCTCATAACGTCTTCATCAGACAACGTCAAGATGTCGGTAAAGTCGGACCCGGGTTCCAGAGGTGGAGGTTCTGGCTCATCAACGTGGTAATCGTCGTTTCCGTAATCATCTTCGGTTTCCCCGTAAGTATCTTCATACGTGTCGTACCCACCCAGTGCGTCGGGGGGTATCGGTTCCTTTATAGATGTGAAATCGCCACGTCCTCTGTGAATTGTTGATTCTTAATTAGCATTATGCGTCCTCAATGCGTTGAAAATGAAACTTAGCTAAATGCGTGCTAAATACGTAATAAAATAAAAACAGCTGCATGAAACTAAATGGAATAAAGCACAATCAAACAAATGTATTACTCACTGTCGCTTTGTTCGTTTAAGTATCCGTTTGTTATCAACGCTTCGTCTTCTACGCTTGCCTAAAGATAACATATTATTTTATTTTTTGTTTAATGATAAAACTTACTCTTAAATACGCGAAATCCTGTTCGACGCACTGCAAGTTCGCCGGTGTCTTACTGGAAATTGCAATACTGATATAACTTACGTTTCTCATTATACGAGTAGTCGCCGTAACTGTGGTAGCCATATGGGCCATAAACGTCCCCTTCAACTGCTGGCTGCTCAGGCTCAGGAGGTTTCTCCGCCAAACATTGCACGTCGACACCCATCAACACACACACAATATCAGCTTCGGCTGTGGCACACCATATCTGAACCTGAACAAAATATTCCAACGTAAGCGTGTGGACATGCTGCCTTGGACGTTCTTGTTCGTTTAAACACGAAACAGAGAAGACTAACCAACTTTATACAACCAGGCAAACTATTACTTTTCGTTAACAGATGACTTCATAGAAATGGAAATAAAACGACACCTTGCATGCATGCATGCATGCCTATGGTTTAGTAAGCATTCTCTGATACTTACTCTCCTGTTGAAGTAATCCGTTAATTTTATTCGAACTGATTTTAGAAATTCTGTTTCATTGCAATGCTGTCTCGTTGTCATGCTGTAGCTAGCTCTGTAACTCTTCTCTATCTCGCTTGAATATCGTTGATCTAAGAAAAGTAAACAGCAGTAAAAACCTGCAACCTGTAGAACTAGTGAGTAATATGAAACCTTACCATGTTTACCATCGTATCAGTTTATATACAATCATTATAGTATGCAAAAGAAATGAAGTATTTATAAAGCGATTACGGTAATATAAAAAATCGTATTAATAGCGACAAGAAGGTGCAAAAGCAGCAATATCTCCTCACGAGAACAATCTTTGGGTATGCCGAGTGGTGGTTCCCATTCACCAATCTCTTGACAAGTGTAGAAAGGAATTCCAAACTCTACCATAGCCATTCCGTACCTGAATAGGTACAACATGAAAGTAAACTGGGTACTAGAATTTGATTTCATGGCATTTTAGTTATCTTACTTTGCTCAGTAGCAAGCAATATGGTTTGGTGACACTTAATCACGCGACACTTAATCACGCGACGCTTAATCACCGACACATAATCACTAGGACATTTAATCACGCGACACTTAATCACGCGACACATAATCACTATGACATTTAATCACGCGACACATAATCACTAGGACATTTAATCACGCGACATTTAATCACACATTTACAATTTCAAGTTTCAAGTAACATTGTATTTTACGGTGTAACGTTTTGATGGTACTTTGGTCAAGAGCTTCGGTGACAATAGAATAATGTTAGATATTACATAGGTTATACGTAGCAATGCAAAATGACATGCTATTTCCTGATTGGCTAATGTGTTTGTATAAAAACTAAGGTTTGGTTAAAATCTCCCCTTCTTGTCTCTACACATAATATCAGTTTTACCTTCTGGACTGTTCATTACTGAATTGGAGTTATAGTTTTGTTTAAATGTGAAAAGATGATGAAAATGTTTCTATTGTGATACAACTTACTTCGGACAATATAACAATTAGACTTTATGAAGCTGGTGTTGATTTAAAGAAACATTATAGAGAAAGCCGGCGCAACGGAGTCAAAGACAATTGTCGGAGAGTTCTAAAAGAAAGACTAATAGCCTTTGGCTTTAGGCCAACCTTAAAAGCAATCCACATCGCCATTCCCACAGAGAGATGCACACGAGCTTGAATTACTGAATTTTCCTCACGCTTTTCCGACATCCAAGTGATTATGTGTCGCGTGATTAAATGTCGCGTGATTAAGTATCCAAGTCGCGTGATTAAATGTCCTAGTGATTATGTGTCGCGTGATTAAATGTCATAGTGATTATGTGTCGCGTGATTAAATGTCATAGTGATTATGTGTCGCGTGATTAAGTGTCCTAGTGATTATGTGTCGGTGATTAAGCGTCGCGTGATTAAGTGTCGCGTGATTAAGTGTCGGTACACCAAGCAATATAATGGTGTAACATGTGCACATTGCTTTAGGTTCAAATACAATGCCGTGTAATTATAAACACAAACTTTAAAACGTCATATTGCTACGTCTATACGCTTTTGAATTACGTTTTACGTGTTTACTTGTTTAGTTTCGGGTGAAGTTATTTTCTGAGTTCTGAGACTACTGTTTTGTTAACTCAGTTTGTGAATTAATGGCTTTATGTTCTGAATCTGAAAGATTTGTTAGTTATGTAAAGCTATATCAACATTTAATTTCTCATTTGCAAGTTAAAACGTGTATTTGAATATTTTCTTGAGTGTCGAAAGTTGCTGTTGTTGTAAGAGCAACGTCAACGATGTCATTTGTTTTACACGGCAGGAAGAATTGGATTTCTTTATCAACATTGTATGCTGGTAATGACACCTCAAAACTTACCGCAAGCTGTCGCAAATGAGTTCACATTGGACTAAATTGTTGTCAGTGAGCAGACAAGACTTGTGACCGTACATTGGGTCTTCCAAAGGCGGACAAAGGTTGTCTAGAGGAAAAATAGAAAAGAAAACTCACAATGCGATTTTAAGCATAAAACTGGATTCATACTAAAGCAAACTTTTCATGAACTTTTCTCAGAAATTTACGTTAAAATGAATTTTATTCTGTTGTTTTGGACAGTAACAAATACATACACATGCCAAGTAAGAAGATTTATACTCCAATTAATAAAAATAATCTCCAATACTATACATAAAGTAAACGAACTAAAAGAACCAAGAAATAACAACGAAAAAGATTGCCTAAATAAGTTGGTTCTGCATTTTTCGAATTGGTTCCCGTTTAGAACAACACAGAAGCAACTTGTGCTTTGTGCAAATGATGCTAAAGCTCACTGTGTTATAGTGAGCATAGTGCCTTTGTTGTTTGACCATTTGCTATTCAGCTTTTTTGCAGCAAATAACATTAAAAGTAACAATATAATGCTTAGTGTACCGTTTGCTAAACATATACTAAACAATATACAACACATAATAATATACAGATTCTAATATCAATTTAATATACTACAATTACATTCATTATCTAAAGCTTTTATAATTGTAGACAACGTAGAAATAACACTATTAATAAGACTTGCTGGCTACAATGTGATTAATGCCAATATAATTAATAAAAATAAGACTTACATTGCACGCTGACAACAATGACGCATGTTCTCATGTTACCAGTCGCATCTGTAGCAATGTAAGTCACCTTAGATTGACCAAACGGCATATCACCAAAATCCCGACTCCGGTTCACAAGTACGGCGCCTGCATACAAATGGAGCAGAAAAAAAACACAATAAAAAATCTTGCCAAGGTGCAAGCGCGGGAGATGTAGATTGCGAAATACAGTTAAACTCCATCAAATTCGCAGCAGAATAAAAGTAGGTTATGGGAAAAGATTGTTAACGTGCATGAAGTTAAAAATATCGCAAAAAAATCTAATTAGCTTGGGTAAGATTGTCCAGATTTTTGGGTGGGCGGAAAACTTCAAACGATTGGCAACTTCAGTATCACAGTAATCACGTGAACAATTTCCTCTATGGTTTTCAAATTTTTACCTGAATTGTCCGAGAATACAGGTTCTTCCCACACCGCATTTCTAACTATTATTTCCCCGCGTGCGATGACGAAAGGTTCGGGGTCGTTGCAGCTGTCAATCATCGGTGGTTCCTCGTCTGACATGAAAATGATTTAGAGCCGACTTTAACCGAATCATATCGGAGACTTGTACAAAAAGAACGCCGACAGTTTCATCATAACGGTATTGGGAGAGAAAAATAGCGCCCTGTCTCATGCAAAACACTATTTTGGAAAATTTCACCTTAATCTAACCTACCTATAAGGGTAACCGTGAAGTTGCAACTATCGCCCAGTCCAGCTTCGTCTACTGCAGTGTAGGTGACAACCACCGGATCTCCAATGTAGAATTGTGCGGGAGGTGATACAGCCGGTGTTGCAATAAGTCTGACCTGTGACAAATTCATTAATATTGTTAGGGTATATTGTTATCTATTGAAGGGTGCAATATTGTAGAAAGTATGTATTCAGATTCCGAATTCCATTATCTTCCCTTCTAGACAAGCAATAACATAATTGATAAAGATCCTTAACTTCTTTTCACATATAAACGTTTATTGAAAATAAATTTTTTTAACCGAAAACAGATGCAGAGTCGATCAACAAACGACCCAGACTTTCTCAAAGTAAGAAATATTCGCTTTATCACAATTTAAGAAAAAATTGGATTTAAAGAAAGAACTTTTAGTTGAAAATAAAGAAGAAAATTATACCCTGCCCGAGTTGTCAGTCGGTGTGGGGATCTCCCAAGTTACGTCAGTCGCGCCCAACTGTGGATTGGCGACCATTACAATGTCATCAGGACAAGCTACTGAAGGCGCCTCATTGTCTACAAGATAAAACATAAATCATAATCAGAGCGAAAAAAATCCAAAACCGCGGCGGCAATCGACAGCTTTGGGTTCCGCACAAACAACGAACTTCTGTGGGATAAATCAAGACTGAAAAAAAAACTTCGGATAAGGTGGTTACCTATGCATCTTGCAGTGGAAGTGTCGACAGTCCAAGTGTTTGGCTGAATGCATCGCGTTTCGTTTGAGACTGACAAGGCAAAACCAGGCGGACATGACATTGTGCACACTTCGTTGTAAGGCAACAAGTGGCCTTCTTCGCCTTGGCAATTTTCAGAAATTTTACCGCCAGAGGGTGCCCGCGGAAAAGAGCATCGTATTTCTGTTGCGTGAAGGCAACAAAAAGTTAACAGAATTCTAATTGATGCAATTTTTTGATTTCAATAACATGATGTAGAACCACAGCGCGTTGCAAAAAACATTCAATGCAATATTCCAAATAACGCCAAATATACCTTCGCAGTTGCTGGTGGTACCATCCCATTCCGTATTGGACTGGCAATATCGGCTTCTGGAGCCAACAACAGCAAAACCTTCCTGGCATTCAAACGTGCATAGTGTTTGGAAGGAAGAATCCTCTTTTGAACATAACTTCGATGCTTTTTCCGGCACAGCTAGGCTGGGGCAGTAACGTACTGCAAACATGTACTTTGAAAGCAAAAAGCTGTTGAATTTTGACGATAGTTGCAATGGAATTGATTGTCGAAATTTGTAATACTATAAAGATACCATTTTGGCTTACAGGAACATGATATAAGTTTATCATATGCTTTATGGTTAAAATTTAGCTTTGGCATGCCAAGTATACTTTGCAGTCACGAGAAACTACACACAATACAAGGCAAATGGAAATGAAACTCTTTAGGATCAACCATTAAGCTACTGCGTACTTTGACAAGTAGGTAGTTGGGCAGCTTCGCCGTCTGGGGTATTCCACGTTCCATCGATGCCGCAAACTACGTTTTCGTCGCCGAGCAGATCGTAGCCTTCGTCGCAAAAAAATTGACAAGTCGATCTGTACCGATTATCGCAGTACAAACCTTCGAAACGCCCGTTTGGAAATGATACCATTTCAGGGCAACGAATGACGTCACAGCGGTCATCAACCTGTGTGAAAATAACTGTAATTTAAGTTTCGTTTTTTCAATACATTTGCTTCACTTTTGCAATGAGTTAGTTTATACTGTGGTTTCGAGACACCCTTGCATGCAGTCTGGCAGTTGATAAGAAACTGTTGTTATCGATTGGATGAAAATATTGACCTTTCAAGGCGGATTTGTTTACAGCTCACACAAATTGCAAGCTTGAACGAGTATTATTGATTTTTGCTTTGCCTTAGGGCACGAGTGAGTGACAAACGAAAGGAAAATTGTATTGAACATTGCAAAAGTTTAGAGACGATTTAATTAAAAGCGGCTTTGGGTTTGTTATAATAACAACACACAGCGCAAACTATCTTAAAGAACAATGTTGTAAAACGTATGCTACAAGTTACGTTTCACATGTTAAGTGAAATACTTAAACATAAACATTTCATAACAACGTTTCTACCAGATTGTATCCTCTTTTACAAGTGCATTGATCCAAAGAAGAGCTCCCATTTGGCGATACCATGTTGCGATCCGGACACGGGGTGCAAGATTCGGGTCCTCCTGGACTCGGGTGGACTTTGTAGGTTCCGGCTGGACACGCTGCATAAAAAAAATCATGCACCCTACTCTCCACTTCAAACACATAGCAGAATACAGGCGGTTTCTACATTGCATGGGAATGAAATATTAAGCGCAATATGTCAGTAAGAGAAAGCGTGTACGTGATTTTTCCATGTATCCACCTCAAGTCGCTACACACTTACGTATACAACCGTTCGGGAGTAGACCAAACCCAAAATAACCGGCATCGCAAACGCACTCGTATATCCCGGTTGTCGTCCCACATCGGCACGCTCCCAGCCTGTGACAGCAATTTCCTCCCGTGCCACAGTATTTGTTGCAGTAGGACGAAGCTTCGATGATGTAATCTCCGCCCTCGGCATCTAAATAGAAATAACGAACGATTTTTAGCACGTTCCCGCTGCGATCCGACAATACGCTCGACACTGGCCTCGGAAACCGTGTCACGCGCGCTTGGGAAACTGCTGTGACCGACTTATTTGACTGTCACTGACGGTAATCTGACATGCACGCAAAAGAGCTTGACCGGTTCTTGTGGCTTCATTGTCGAACATCGGAAACAATAGTACGACCGCGTAAGAAAGCCACAGTACAACGCGGAAAGGTCAGCAAGCATTGGTGCTTACAGTAGAACGTAACCCAGTGAGAAAATTTGCATCATACCAAATCATGCGGTTATCATTTTATGAGCAATTGCCTTTCCTAAAAAGTTCATGAAATCAAGCGTTCGAAATAAATATATATTCTTTAGCTTTCGACGTTGGTTAATATGTTATAATGAAAAATGTCATCGGCGCTTAGTTTCTGCAGAGTTTCTGGTGACTTGTACACAGGACAATCTTCAAATTATCAGTAGTACAATTATAGCAAATATATGCGAATAAGAACATATCAAATTGAAAAATTCTAAACAGGACAAACTGGAATTGGGTTTTTTCTCGGAAATATCATTTGTTAATTTGTTGCCCAAAAAGAAGTAAAATTCTTCCAAATTCCACAAAGTTAATGAACTCCATAACTCTGGCTTTCAAACTCTAGTGTCTGTCATGATCTTGGGCATGACTACGTCACAACAGTAACGTTTTATATAATATGATTTGATTCGTTGGTTGCTATGTGCAAAGGTATGGTATCGTTGTTGAAAAGTGCAATCTTTATGTACTTCTATGTGATCTATAGTGTAAACTTTTGCATAGTCATATTGTATATAGCATTGTTGTTGGTATACCTACTGATAATCGCGCTGTAATCACACAGAAGAATGGCCACTTGTGCTTATGAGTGACAGCATGCATTCCAGAAATAACTTTTGCAACGGCAAACCATGTCGACCGATATCCCTTCGTAAACCTTTTATAGCTGGTAAAAAATTATTTCAAACCACAGCATGTGTAAGTAATGTTGAGTGATCGTTTCTAGCCAACAAGCGAATAAAATGAGAAGATTGGCGATATGCATTTGTGGAAACGCATTAAAACCCGAAATTCGCACGATGCACGTTCAATATCACTTTATGCCAATTCATCCGGTCAAGTTGACTTAAAATAAAGCAACCCGAAAACACTTTACCGACTACAATCGCAGAATTCGCGACAAGAGGATTGCATTGGACGGCAAAACTCCTTTATAGGCCACATGCAAAAGATATTCTTGTCGAATGCGGCGACAGAAATCTCACACCTAGTGTGTACCACCGAAAAATAATTATTAAAACAACCGGCAAAACACTTTACGTCAACGAAAACGCATAGCGTGTGAAAGTCAAACCAATGAACAGTCGACTGCTTCCTGCTACGATTTCAAGTAGTAGGTTCGGGCATGAGTCGGCACAAGACGTCTCCATCTCTCGCAGAGAGAGCAAGGTCAATTTCGGGAGACTAATGTCGAGGCAGCTATTGAGACAGCTTGCGAGAGAACAGATGGGCAAACTGAGGCACAGGTTTAGAACATTTTTCGATTTGGATATTATTGTATTTACACCGCAACGCGATTGATTAAAAACGAAGACGCGAATATCTGTACATGGCAAATCGGATTTGTTTGTCGAGGACATTCATCTTTCATTTATTCTTGCTTTTGTTGTGTGAATTTTGCTTGTGTAAGG
The DNA here is from genome assembly GCF_947623445.1 of Clavelina lepadiformis. Classification (NCBI taxonomy): domain Eukaryota; kingdom Metazoa; phylum Chordata; class Ascidiacea; order Aplousobranchia; family Clavelinidae; genus Clavelina; species Clavelina lepadiformis. The sequence goes on along the minus strand of NC_135244.1, from coordinate 7,788,194 downwards.
CTTAACTGATAACGATGGGGCTTTGCGTACATAAGCGGAAATATTTTGAAGGGACGTTGTAACGTTAATAAGGTAAAAAAATAAACTGAAGTTGACGTGCGTGTCTTGTAAAGGTGAACACAGCAATTATTCACATACAAGGCGGGAATGGGTGCCCTGGACAGTTAAAAGGGAAAGCGTGATAACGAACTCTAGTGTAGTTAGAGCAAGCTGAGAAAATAACAACGGAACAGACTTGTAGCGACTTAAACGTGATGAAATGCTACAACCATGTACGAAAAAAACCTTTCAAAAGTGATAACTTTTGCTCGTTTCAAGCATTCCTCCACGGATTTCGTGGCGCCTCCATGTCGTGCGCGGTATGACACTGTTACAGGTTGTTATCTGGTTTTTATGCTAATCAAAGGACATTGCAACGACAAGTGAAATCATTAAGTCTTATGTATGAATGTTTATACTTTAAACCAAGGGCCTGCTAAAGATCACAGCATGTGCCTTGTCAGCAGTCGAACTGATAAGGATGCCGTTTGCTAGAGGCGGAGAATCCGTTGGTAAAGCGTACCTGGTTCCAATCAATCTTTTTGCGCCATTAGCAAACAGCGACTAGAACAGCGTGTGAGCTAGTACCTCAGCGTTGAGGACATACAACAACCTCAAACCATTACCGCATTTGACGGCGAAGTGCATTAACAGGCGACGATTAGCGCGGCAATGCGCTGCAGACAATCTGTTTACCGGAATATGTCGTCGGCGCAGACTTAAAGTAACCAGTCGCTCCTTGCTTGGCGTTTCTTGGTCGGACGGGGATAAAGCAAGGGGCATCTGACACTCCGTCGCGTCTTCCGTGTATCGAAAGACGCACTAACAATTGTATGAGATATAATGAATGGTATAAACTTGCTGGAAAAGTTTTGCCCAGTAAATCTCCGCCAAGGTTACTGAACTGTGCAGTTAAGGTCATGTGCGTCAAAATAAGCTGTCATTGAGTTCAACGCACCGCAGTAAATGATTTTATTTTCGTTATTTTTTGAATCCATTGCCATTGAGATTTGCTTGTTGAGAACTTTAGTGCAAGTACCAATTCGAAGATCTTCCGATTTTCCCAAACACTCAGCAATTAGCGAGGCAATTGGCATTTCAAAAGCAAAGACCATATATGCGCATATGGAAGTGAGATAAGGTTGCCGAATTTGAAAGTTGAAATCGAATAAAACAAAACAGGACGCAAGATTGAAAAAGCGATTGGTTGTCTTGATAGACATTTTATTGCTCTTTGTACAACTTAATTCGGGAATCTTAGAAATGTTATTCTATAAATTGCAGGGATTTCTCCAAATGCCACCGACTGACTTCCATATTTGTGTGAGAAATTCATAATTAGAAACATCTTTTTCTTGGAGCCCTATGGTAGCGAGATTACTCGCAGTTTTTTAGCCTAACGGCGGATAATAGTGGTCAATTTTTCAGAGTTTTAAAACAACTTTATTTAACTTCACTGACCTTATGAGGGTTCCAATAAAGGAAGAAGTAAAATTAGAAGTGAGTTGAACATGCAAAGCGATGCTTGGGTAGGCGATACAAAGCTATTGACGAAATGTCAGACCAGAATAAATCCCATTTGCAAAATAATATTAAGCAATGAACCGAAGGATAATTAACTTATTAATAATTGATAATTATTAATAAGTTCGTTGGTTTTTAGTATTTCGTAGTCAAGCTTTGTCGTACGATATTATAACTATTGATTAAATAATTAATTACGAAAATGGGAAACATCACCACACCTCCGCCATTCCTTGGAGATATTGCTTGGGTCACTTGCGAAGCAATTCATTTGATCTGCATTCTAATCGCTTTATACGTTCTTTATGCTTTGCTACACTACCGGGCGATCAAAATCAACAATAAAAAAGGTTCAGGTAAGTTTTTCTTTCAGTAAATTACCGTAAATCCGATAAGCGATTATAGATGAAATATTACAATCGACTGGTTAAATAATTGAATTGACGGATCGATGTAACTTAAATCAACACAAGCTAAAAAAAAAATTGGACAGATGTGGGATATAATTGTCTGAATCGCGATGAATGAATCACAATGGTCCACAGTTTCTTCACTGTGAAATTGTTACGATAATACACTGCACTCGTTATTCAAAATGAAGATTATAAACATTGCTGTTGTTGTTAAAAATATGGACCTATCTGTCTTTCAGCGAGGCATAGAAAAGGTGGGGAATGGTTGGAGAACCTTTGTATGATCGGCATTGTTGCAGCTTTATGCCGGTTTGCTAACAACCAGGCCCTTCTGTTAACCTGGTGGAATTCTGACACGCGCTGCTCCACTTTGCTCAATCTGAGCATTGCTCTCTACTTTATTGCCATGCACCCGGTATATCTCTTTCTGTGGGTTCGGCAGGTAAATTTTTAATCATTCGATCATTCATCATTCTAAACGCGTCTAATTACGGCTCATGGTCAAATCCTCTACACACGCAAAATTGGATCATTAATTTTTTATGAACGTGGAGTAATAACCATGCTAATTTATCTTTTGGCAGCGGATTTTCTATTCCAATCGTGCATTGAAGCATCTGTACGGTAAAACAGTTCGTTTTCTCAGTTGGGCAGCCCTGGTATGCTTCATATCCGTCACCATACTCTGCATGGTTCTATTTGTGGTCGATCCTGAAAATAGTGCAACCGGGAGAGTGTGTAAAAATGCCAGCAACTACCAAGACACAAATCAACACTTTCAAGGTGTAAAAGTAAACACTATGGCTGGATTGTTGGCGGGAGGAATTCAGGTGAGAAGTTTTGTTTCAAAAACTTGTGCTTCATGTATAGACTGTTATACACTTTAACCTGTCCACGTGATAACTAAATCAGCTTCACTATAACATCTTCTTCATTACAAAATATGATCGTGTTCACAGTTGTCGTTCTTGGCGTTATTTCTGTACCCGATTATGGATAACAAACTCCGAGCAATGAGGTCCCAGCACATGAGAAGTGGAAGCATTGCTCTCATCACTCTCATCCGAAGATCATTTGTCCTTGCTGGAGTGTGCATCCTGACCGATGTTGCAATCGCTCTCCTTCTGAAGACGATCTACGTCAACTTCCCGGACGCGATTTTTGCTCCTCTTGCGATGTACGACGTAAATCTCCTCGTCAATTTGCTTTGCATCATCATGACCTTCCGGAGGTGGAGAGTGATGTTCTTCCCATGGTTCTACTCGAGGTGTTGTTGCGAACGCGAGGTTACAGTCAACCGTCAGTCTTTTATCGAATGTAATCCTCACTGTAATAACAACCGCCGCTTGTGCCACGTTATGTCTCTGGAGTCCACGACACAAGGAGAGAAGAGTCGGAATTCGACCGCGTACCGAGGAGGTCGAAACAGATCTCGACGTTGTACCAGAAGGGGGATCAAAGAGGATCCCGTTCCGGATGTTATTCTTCCGATGTTGGATGGTATTGCTTTGCCGAAAGTAAACTCGGAAAATTTTAACACCGAATCCCTGGTCACCGCTCACGATGAAACATCAGGATTCCAGCAACAAATACACTCCGAGCTGCAACACTACTCGGATACTGTCTTGCAAACCAACCTCAACACGTGTCAGAGGAAGCGCTCTTCTTCTCTCGTCATTCAAACAAACTTTGTTCCGCCATTGAAGCGAACGAAGTCCCACTTAACCCAATCTTTGTTGACAAAATCCAAACTGTGGTTAAAAGATGGAAAGTCCAGTTTTTCCAGCTGCTAATTATAATTTACGTCTTCCTAAATTAGGTTTTATTTATTTTATACGTTACCTTTTTGTTTGTCAAGATTTTTATATGCTACAGAAATTTCCAATGGAAATTTTTAGCATTGGTAAAATAGTGGGCTACCGCATTTCTTACATTTCTCGTACGCAGCGTTGGGAGTGGTATTTGTAAATTTTGATTTCATGGTTTCTAAAATTTGTTTTACTTTGCATTTTAAGGCGCTTTTATTTTTCATTATATTTTCTTTGCAAATAAAATTCGTACAAAATATGTTTCAAAGGCGTGTCATTGATCAGCGTGTAAATAGATATATATCATACAATATACTGTATAATAGTACCGGCAACGTCTTGCTAAACTATGAGTTGCATGATACGTTCTCACTGCTAGCAATCAAAAAAAGATTTGATTGCACTTTGCAACTGACATAGCAAGCATACTTGCTTAAGATGAGACAAGGAATCAAAGTTCTAAATGCTTGTTAAGTTCAATAGTCTCAGCAAACAACATGATAACGATGACATATGACAAACTACACGCGGGCTTAATCGATAGCACTGAGAAAGGGTGCAAAGACGAAGGCGGGTTTTTTGCTTGCTTGCGGGAGGAAACACAGTTTACTTTAGAAGACTAAACATCAAATTTGCAAGAATTGAATAATGTATTTTACAGCTTCACAACAACTATCAATCAATAAAAAAAACAGCGATAGGTGCTAACTTATCACTTAACAACATTTTCGTCGTTTGATACTTAATCGACATGTTTCCACGCGTGTGCAATATTAGAATCATAAGTATACTTAAAGAGTGAGATGCGAATAATTTAAGCCAAAAAAATGTTCCGTTATCGAGAAATTTGTCTGGTGTTTAGCACCCCATTGCGAAGATTTACAACAATGTCACTTCTAATAAATCAGGTTGCAACAAAAACAGGTAACTGTAATAAACAGTTCGAGAAAAACTGACGATGCCGCTTCACGACAAAATATTTATTTCTGCATTAAAATCTTACCGATTGATTCAGAATTTATTCATAATTATAATATTTAACTTCATACCTGTTCCACTGCATTGTCAGTTTTAGCCAACGACAAAGGAGAACCCTATTCAATAAATTATAACTTTAAATCAATCGAGAGTGTTAAGCAAGCCTTGAACTTTGCTTTGCTTTTTAAATTAACCGCGTCGTCTAGCGGAGAATTTGATGCAAGGTTAATTTAAGCACTCGAAGGTCATAGTATTTTCCCTTTCAGCAAAAAATAGAGCTATTTTCTACTACACTAGTACACGAACACCTTATGCTTGGTAATTCAGAAAGCAGGGTTCCCTATTTAGCCATTAAACGTAAAATTAAATTTAGCTAATCAAACAGATGAATGTTAGATCGTAACCAACGTACGTATTCTAGCCAAAATAGGTAGGTTGTGTTTCACAAATTGAACACCGTCAAGACGTGAGAAAGAAGCCAGAGCTTGTAATTCTTCTTTCCATCAGCAACTACATTCATTAAATACTGAAATATGAAACCATTTCGCCCAACAAGATTCCACAAAAACGTGAGGTGACTAGGACATTGAAATAAGATACATATACTGTGGTTAGACTGTTACGTACATCTAACAATAGCCTGTTACTTGCATGGCGTGACAAAAAGCATGTTTTACGCTGTCCGCGTTTAATGTCAGTACATTTGCAGGCAACGAAGAAAAACCCCAACGCAACTTAGGGGAAGGATTTATGTATCTGAGAAGGTTCAAGGCACAGGAATATCTTTCGTTTCCGTTTGCATGAAAATAACTAGAACTTAGCTTAATAACTAGCTTGTTTTAGCCATCATTAACTGAGGAAAATGAAATGAGTTTGTCAATACAGTACTTGTTTAGTAGTTGCACGTTTAGCGGAACAAGGCGAGATGCAGTGTACTGGTAGGTATTTACTACTAATAACGACCACAATAAAACGAAATGTGCTCGCTGGTTTCATTAAGAGTATATTACAGTACTAACCGTTACTTTAACGAAAAAGTTTGAACCTACTACTGAGTTATTTTTTACACATAAAGTTCTAAGCTTTTTAGTCTTAAACTAAAAATAATGCCAAATTGAGAGGCAGAAGTATAAGTTTTCGTGCTGGTCATCCTACATCTAAGGCCACGTGAAAAATGTCATCAAAGAAAATATAACACTCCTAAACAGAAAAAGAGCAGGGCAGGCATAACGCAAGCAAACACAATGAATGAAATGACGCTTTCATCACCCGCAAAAAGTAAAATCGTGTCACCCTGATGCAAGCCAACTTCAAAGGTTATATCATGAAGCGAGTAATAGGTATTCCCCACAGACTTGCACGCAGGGCTACTTAAAATCTATAGAACGCTGCTAAAACAAAAATCGTTTGCAAGCAATGCACTAATCAGCGCTGGAATATGGTTTTGTATAAGACTATTACTGTGACGAGCAAAGGTATAAGTACGATACTTATGTTGTGGAATTAAGCTATTGCAAAAGCACTAAGGCGCGAAAACGTTTCAGTAGTAACGGTCACGCAAGCTACAAATGTTGCAACTGTGTGTGACTGTACCTTCGTTTAAACATGGGTGGTAATTCTGATATTACAAAACATCCCATGACTTACCCTATACACCATACAAATTCGCTTGTTCTTTTTACATGTAAGACATTACAGCGCTTTTTTGATTGAAGGTAAGGTTCACACTACACGATATAAAGTTTTAATTTGTTGTAGAAAAGTGTTATATAGTTACTTCGAATAAAATACAATCAAACATTCGACGACAGCCATGACGTATTAGCAAGACTTTTACAAGGGCTATTTTGTCAAATCTCTGTTGTAAATAGAGACAAATTCTTTTGATGATACAAAAACTGTTTGTTATGTTCACATTTAACAGAAATAGCCGGCTAGTTAAAGCGTATACTGTACACATCAGCAAAGACAGAGAAACCCAACACGATGACATCATCATAAGTGAAGCAATTCATTTTCAGGAAAATTTTTCGGTAAATGTATTCATATGCCAGAAGCTTTTCTCATTTATATCGGCTAGCAACTTGTTAAAGAAATAAATAAATGGTTGCTGACTTTAACGCAGGCATCGATCTAGCTGAATGGCAGCGTCAAGCACCAGTTCCACATTTAAGATGTTCAGGGTCACAAATACCAACAAAGCCATTTATCGATAAGTAGTTCTTGAATTACTGGCAAAGGGTGTAGTTCTTACCGCACGTAATAGTTTTGACAGACTGAAATATATATACTACATTATACCAACAATGAGGTACTGGTATAAACAAGTGTGTATTTACTTTTTAATGGTCTATGAATCTATATAGTGTATCGGGAACTAACACGCTGGTACAGTAGATAGTATAGAATTCCATAAAAAGTAGCAAGGAAGAACAGGACCGAATCTAGAGGGTGTGATTTTAACTGGGGGGTTACTGAGCTACACAGCTGCAAATAAGCTGGTTATTATAAAGAGGGAGACCACATCAGATGCCGTTTGTTATTAGTGGACGTAAAGTAAAATTGATGATAATTGGTTTATTTCCTGTGCAACACTAAGCCAAATAACAAATCTATTGATGCAATAGATGACGCGTAAATGACTCGTTTTGACAAGTCAGGTTATTTTAGTGTTAGATTCTCGCAATCTGTTTGTAAGAAATACAGAAATGTTGAACATGCGTATAGCTAGTGCCTGATTCATAATATTATGATTCATTTTAGATAATTTTGCCGGTTAGGTAATAGCGCACGTCATGCAGAAAAAAAATCTTGTACGTGTACAACTTTCTTAATGAAGATGACTATTTGGGTAAATGTGGGTCAAGCAGTTCGTTGTTGAAGATAGGCGGTAAACTAGGGAGAATGGGTAAGAAAAATTTTAATTTTAGCTGGTTTGGATTTAATGATCATTAGATTTAGATAATACAGAAAAGGTTAGGTTTAGATTACTGTGCTATGAAATACCATATGCGAGGTAATTTGTGGCCGCAAAACAGGGATCAAGAAACACTATAACCCCATTTTAAAGAAATTTACCGTTTACTTCCCTTCTGGTGGTGAAGTCGCATTGTTGTGGATGAGTCAGAGAGGAGGCAGCAGCACAGAAATATTAAGAACATATAAGCCTTATATGTACCTTATATTATAATATATAAGAATTGCTGCTGATTTTTTACGATAAACAATTTTTTACAATTCATTGAATGCAAATGAGTATTCTATGCAACAATGTAGTGTGAGCGACAGCTTCCTGTAGCGTAGTAATTTGCGCCAATTGTTTATGCCTACATACCTCGTATCGAAGACAACGCTAGAGTACTAGACTGGGCCAGAACAACCAACTCTAATGCCATAAAACGTGTAACAAATGATTCGTATTTGTAGAATGTACATAACCGAAGAATAAAGAGTCTGGTGTATATTATTACAATCTGGTGTTAGATAGAATAAAGGAAGATTATATGCATGTCAAGCACCGCTACAAGCAGCGTGGTATGGATGACGAACGCTACGATCAATGCTACCACAAAATCAGAAGTGTCTTCCTTTCTCGGAAACGGAGAAGCGTTGTGGATAGGGTGCCAAGTTGTGGTGTCGCTATGCACAGTAGCAGATGTATATGTTTTAGTGTGTCTGCTACTGTTTTGGAAGCGAAATAACATTTTAAAGATGGGTGGTCGAAGCCTTCAGCAATCTTCTCGACGAGAATCCATGTGGAATAGCGAAAACCAAACGGATGCTCCGAGAAAGACTCCTTCCAGGCATCACTCTGTTTCCGGTTCGAAGCGAGAAAAAAGATACAAAAGATGGATGTTACGATTGGTAATAGGAGCTTCTGTTACTGCCCTCTTGAAGTGTCTTATCGATCAAACTAAGTTCTTCTACGCCTGGCAAGCCAAATCTGACAAGGCTTGCGAAATTGCAAATGACGTGACCGAAGTTTGCTTATACGCTACGGCACTGATGTTAATTTACGGATTTCTTTGGCTGCGCCAGTGGTTGTTTTACCAAAGTCCCGCTGTCCGGACTTTGCTGTACCGGGGTATACTCGTAAGGTTCAGTCGTTGGTTTATGGTGATAATTGTGGCTTTATCCTCGACTCTTGCGATATTCCACCTGCTACCACAACGCTACCGAGCCCATACCGGTAACGACTATGTCGGATGTGTTGCGGTTTACGATTTAAGAAATCCCTCGGAGGCTTGGCCCATCGTGATGTACATTACACTCTCATCCATTTTTCAAATGTCGTTGGTGTGTTTATATCTTTATCCTTTTGTGAGAAGACAGATTGATCAGTCAAAACAATCGACAAAGAATAACAATTCAAGAAAACGGTCGCGCGGAAACTCAAATGTAGTGAACCTAACATCGGAAATGGGAACAGAGCTGAGCAATTTGAGTTTGCCTAAAGAAGAGATGCATTCCCAGAATAATTGCACGACCAAATCGACATCTGAGAGACCTCTTGATTCAAGAACTCAGGTAATAATCATACAGTGTATACTGTATATGAAGGGTTTGACCCGCACTCGTTGTTTAATTCGAACACACATATATGTTAAACTTCGAAGAGAGTCATTCAATTTATTCTTATATTCACCGTCTTCAGGAAGGCATTTGCAGCAGACAGCACTCCGAAGATAGTGCTGCCTCTGCAAAGCAGACATCCCGCGTTTGTCAACCGAAAACCTCCAGAATGAGCTGGATGAAGACTATTTGCCGGAATGGGAACAAGAAGTGTCGAAGAGAAGGAAAGGAAAAGAGCAAGAAAAAAGCCTTTCAATCAATTAAGCGAGTAATTGTTTGGACGATAATTTGTATCTTGACAGACATTACAATGGTTGCAGGTTCGTTATGTAAAGGACCTGGCATGCCATTAATTCTAATGACATCATTAAACGATTTCAACATTCTTTTGAACATACTGTGCCTAATTGCGACATACAGCAGATGGAGGGACATTTTATTTCCGTGTTGCATAAAGGAGCCAGCGTACCAGAGAGAGCGCAGCAGTTCTCGTGTATTTCATAGCTGCGAGGTGGCCACGTCGTTTCGCAGATCGATATCCGCCACACGGTTGCATGTCAGCATGCCTAACATTCACGTGCAAGGCCAGCCGAATAAATTTTATGTTTAAAATTTTAAGCTTTGACGTGCGTGCTCAAAACAACTCGGGCATGTATTCACCCACCATGTTAACAACTTTTTCTTCAACATACAGTTCTCTTTTTCTTTGTTATTTTTAAGAAAGCGTTCTTCTTGCGCATGTACGTACATGAATTCCTGTGTCTAATTTTTCGGCTACAAGCAGTACTGTATATTGTCAGTGACACTGGTCACGACAGACGAATTTAAATTATTTTTCAGAAGCGCTTAGTTCCTTTTTAAACTGTGACCATGTGTTTTAAAGTAAAACACTTTCTGCACGCCGATTGTATTTTCACTTTCACGGGTGATTGAACATAAAATTGTACCTCCTTATGTATACGGTGTGTGCATTTGTGCCACATTTCAAAGTTAGTTTATGATGTTATAATAGATTATTGATACAGTATGTGAAAAATGTGTAATATGCAGGCAGATTGTATAGCTTTCAGATGGCCTATCTTATATAACAATACGATCAATCTGTTTTTCAAACTTACTATAGAAATCTGTGAGCAATTTAATACTCAAATTTCTGAATTATATCAAGTTTTACATTGGTAAGGGTAACTTATAAAAGGCAACCCAATCAGGCAATTAAATGTAAATGCGTTGTAATGTAAGAAAAATAGGTGCTATCGTGATCATTGTTGCAGAAAAAGCAGCAGCTTACTTGCTGTTAGCTAAGAGCCCAAGAATCTCATGCTTATGTTGTTTAGTGTATACTTTACACATAGTTCAAACAGGGAAGTCAAAGTAGGCGAAAATACCAGTTATTGGCACTTCTACTGGAACATTTGAGCAAGAGAAAACAGCTTTCCCTTCGAGCTTTTAAGGAAGGTGCAATGAATTCGTTAAGCAAAGTTACCGTTTCGGCTTCAAAGATGTAAAAATGTTTAAAATTTTATAAACGCTTTTTGTGTTGATTGTAAGGTCGGTTGTCCCCTTGGGTAAATCTCGGGATGGCCACGATACTATACGTCGAAGGGCTTGAGCTAGATGTATACTGGTTGATGATTTTCAGTGCAGGCCGATATTTAAACGTCGCGAATGTTTTCAATTAATTCTGTCTTTCAACCCTTACGTTTTGGTATTGAAATCAAATTTCAACATTCCGATATGAAGAAGTTTTCGTTCATTTCAAAATTTTGTAAAAGCAACAAATGAAAGCGTCATACCTGCGTGTAGAGCTCTTCTAGCAACAGATTCAAATTCAGCAAAACTTTTCAAAATATAGACGTGATCCAGTTTAGGTTCAGATGCCATGCTGGTTAGCTCGTCAACATTTCCCGAATGAACGCCGAAGGTAAAAATTTCAATTCCTGAAAAAGAAACGTTTCACGAAAGTCGATTAATATTAGACAAATCGCAATACAATCGCAATCGCAAACCCCGCAAATGGGGTAACTACTTCTAGATAACAATCGACCATAAATCAGCTTTACGAGTAGATATATTTTCGAAAAAAGACTTTTGTTTTAACTCGGCAAGTACAGTAGTTTACGTAACACATATTTAATCTGAATACAAGATAGATGATCTTTTTAAGCGTTTTTTGGTAGTTTTTATGAGATAATGCACGAACCCGAGATTGTGAATGAGGACTACTGAATAGGATGAAGCTTTGTTTATGCCTTGCTCAAAATAGAATTATTGCAAGGTCGGTCCTAGCTATCACCGCTCCGTTATCGACCGACAAAAGCTAGCCGATTATATTATTGTTTCGTTTTTTAGACTAGATTTAAAGCAAATTAATGACTATTTTTCATACCATAAATTTTTGACTGTTGGGCATAAATAAAATATATGCACCAGAGTGTGACTCTTACAGAAAACGAAATTATTTTGATCGATAAACCTAAGATCATGGAGAGATCGCTAAGTCGTCAATTCCTCTCAAATTTAATCTAATTTGGTATGATCGCAAATTGGTTCAAAGTGAGCTCGATTAGATTTCACGATATATGTTAAGTGCTAACGTCCAGACCGACGCTGTAAACTTGCAACGTAGCTCCAAGCTTCAATTTGCTTGAAATATAAATGTTGTTAGAAACATTTTGGCTTTTAGTCGAAAGTAACCGTCTTCATCAGTTTTTCCCAAGTCATCGAGAAGGTTGGAAATTTTTTTATATAGTAACGATGTAACGAAACTATGCCACGTGTCATTTACTTCTTTCTATTTTACCGTTTTTGTAAGGTGATAATTGTTTGTTGATATGATGTAATGATTCTTTCTGTGTGTTTTGGTTTTGGTTGGTTATCACTGCTTTTCTCACGTTTTACACCTTGCGTTTTCTTACCAGTAGTTTCACACTTTTGCATGGTATAAAAACCGTTGTTTAATGATTTGAGGGGTTCAGTTGGGTGTGATCAACGGCGATGTAATAAAGATGCTCTTATACTGTTTTGCTGATGCTGCGGATGCTGATACTATGAGTAGAACACACGGCATAACAGAGACTCAGAGTCTTCCGTTACAATTAAGTCTTCAGTGTTTACATTGACACGTTCTACAATAGTTCCCACGAATTTGGTATCGCAGCAATTACTGTAACTTATTTTTTTGGATAAATAGATTCTTTTGTAAGTTGTCGTCCGTGTTTGTACCGTTAGGTTATAAACCCTAACAAATTGATTGGTGTTATCAACTAAATCACGGTATTGCATTTATCATGCAAACGTTAGCCATTTCGAGTATATAGAAACATTTACTTCGGTATTTAACCAGTTTGTTTAACCACGGAGGTTTTCGTTGAAAACAGAAAGTTTATTTAAAGCACTCGAACGCTTTTTACAACAAACAAATTAAGAAACTGATTAACGCACTGACCTTCTCGACGCAGCCTTTGAGCGACACCACGTGGATCTCCGCCATTTGACCTGCCATCGGTAATTAATAAAATTACCTTTTTCGAATCGACACGAGCGTTGTCCATAATTTCCTGCAGAAATAAAGATCATAGTTGTGTCATTGGATAGTATTTTTCGTTTTCCATGGATTCTTGTCCCGTACTGGCACACTAGCAAACATTCATCAAAACAAGGATGCGTAATGGCAAATTAAAACCGCAACATTAATCATATGGTGTAGATTAACTAATAGCTTATGGTTTACCACGCATGAGCGAAGATTCCTGAAAGATAATTTTACCCATGATAACTTCAGACGGGATATATAATACAACAAGTTAAATTATTTTAATAGGTTGGTTGTTCGAGTGAGCAAACAGAAATCAACATAAAGTCAAACTGAATTCATTTGCTGGTTCAACTACAGCTACAAATCATAACGTTTTCATTGGAAAACCTTTATTATGTTGTGAAATAGCAACGAACAGTAATCAGTCAACCTTTACCAATTGTCAGAATTGTAGTATTTTTCTGTGACCAAGCTGCTACAGAATTTTTATTGCAGTATCAGAATTTTCATTTTTGGACTAACGATAAAAAATATTTTGCACGACGTAAACTAAGCCGTAGGCCCTTATCATTCGATCCCTAGTTACAGAACTATTCTTAATGTGTTTTGCGATTGATGTTTTTTTTATTTTCTTTGTTATTTTTAATTTTTCTAAAGTCGGAACTGTTTACCAGGACCATTGAATAGAAACAATCCTTGTAATGTCTTGCCCAAGAGCATATATAATCTAGCTTATATATAATCTATTTCTGTTTTGGTGGTACAGAAAGTTGACAAAACAATAACAGTGAAAAACTATGTTGTCACGAGGTTTATTTAAGTAGTTATAAAGTCATATTTTCTGTTTTAGGTCATAAAATATGTCGTTTTGTTTTTTACTTTAAATGCAAAGATTGAATCCTAGTACCTTCGTAGATATAGTTCAAACAGATCTTTGTAGACATAAAAATTTGATAATTTGTGGATGAGTGAGGGAGGCAGTGAGAGTTCTAATGAAGAGTTTCACGAAGCACTGGAAGCTATACTTTAATTGTTTTCTGCAGCTTAATAGCTGTTTGTTGTCAATTTGCGTTGCAAAATCGCCTTGGCATATTATTTTGCAACACACAATCTGGTATCTAGATATTACAAACACAAGCAGTAGGTCAGCCAATGCTGAGATGGTAAGAGCCAAGGGTTATTTCCAAACACAGAGCTTTGACTCTTATTACTTAGTAGCAAGTAGTGACCAGTGACTGACCGACGTAAGCTATTTCTTCATTTTAAAACTAGACTACTAAGCCACTTTTTAAATTAGAGTAAAAACTTTCATACGAGTTGGTACAATTATAAACATTTGCAAATGTTTGATGTTCTAAAGTCATATATTTCAAACAATAAAGCCATATTTTTCCATATTTTAGGTCATAAAAATGGCTCTACTGATGACACAAGGCCACAATAAAATGTTCATAGAACATAAAATGCTATTTTGAATCAAGATGCAGCTACTGAGATTAAAATATTCTAAACACGGTAAAAGTTGAATAAAAGGGAAAATGCTACAGCTATATATACGGTTTATATTCATTTCAGTTTGCTCAGAACAATAAATCAAACTTTCAATTTGGCATAAAAAGTAAATCGAGAAAAAAGTCCATTTACTTTTAATTTAAAAAAATAACAGGAACATTTTTAAAGTTTAATTTAACATTACTAATGTATACATAAAAATGATAAATAATTAATGTAACTACTAAGGATGTAATCAGCTGCACTCTAATGCATATTGGTTATTGTCAAAAAATCAAATTTTTGTTGGCTTGTTTGATTTCTTATTGTTAATGATTGGTTTAAAAAGAACTAAAGTCTAGAGAAAGTGGCTTTCATCTTCATTGATCGGCTAAGCAGAGACTAAACTTACACTGTAATGTTTACCCTAAATTGTAATGTTAAACTAGGATGTTATCTTTAAACTACTTGAGAAATAACAAATAAAGTTAATGAAAAACTAAAACGGGTCTAAGACGGAAGTGCACTACCAAATGACGTCACAATTTGAGTAGCTGGGGTCTAGTATACAGTACAAATGCATCCTGTGGTTGTGCTTTAGACCCAATAAAAAAATGTATTTAGTGAATCATCAGTGTAAAAACAGAAGTAACACGCATACAGCATTATTATAAATGTAAAATAAGAACAAGACATAGGTTGGCACTTTGAAGATTAACTTTATTTTTGATTTTTCTACACAAGCTTTCGCAAACATAAGCTTGCTTCTTCAGGTGTACTAAGAAATGGCCATTTCTGTATACTATATACTGAGTTAACACGATTCAGCCACCATCAATAAGTGTAAAGTTGCACAAGAGATTAAAAACTTGTGTGAATACAAGTCTCTATGATACAGTGTTAAAATACAGTAAAAAACAAGTATATTTAGTCATACTTGGGAATGCTCTATATTTCATTTATTTTAAATATTGATTAGATGGCTTTATGATCTGTGTAACAGTAGTAAAAATAAATGATTTGTGCAATACACCACGTACATAGGCCAGGTACATGCATGACATCGACATGTACGTCAGTATGTCATTATTTTGCCCAACACAATCTTAGACATAATTGATAGAAATAATTGAAGTGACATATTTCAGTAGGTTTTTTCAGTGAGTAAGTAAATAAAGTAAATCACTGCTTTAAATTAATATCGATTGAAGCTAATTTAGAAAAAAATGCAAACACAAAAAAAACAAGCAAACACCTATTTACAACAACAAACCCATTTCTCATTTGTACACCATATAACTGGAATGGTTAAACTTATTTTTTGAAGCTAGCTCACTTAATTAAAGGCTTTGCGGTAGTTAACCTATTGTATTGTCTTTAACAACCACTAAACTTCAATAATTCGTAAATCTTAATTTAATCAACATCCTTCTGGTCAAAATTGAACAAGGAACAAACCAGAACCTCACATTCAATTTTCTAGTACCTTTAGGTGCTTTCCCAAATTAAAATTTTGTAATTATGTTGTAAACTTAGGAGTTTGTAATTTTTAGACATACTTGGAATTAATGAAGCTTGGTTAGATTTTAAAACTTATTAATTATTCACGCTATTTTGTGAATAACAATAAATAATCAATTAATTAAGTAACAAAATGTTTTTCTGCCTCAGCGAGGAAAGTAATTAAGCTGTATTTCTAACTCACCTTCGCCCTCAAAAGTCCTCCGTAAGTGTATGTAGACCCACTCCTACAAGCAAAAGAGAAAAATTAAACTTTCTAAACAGTATTTTTAGTGAAAAATGATGTTTTTTTAGCTCAGGAAAGACGAAAAATATCAGCTACTTACGCGTATGTAATAGCTGGCAGAGAAGTACCAAGCAAAGAGCACTTGTGGTCGTGAATGTTGTCTGCTGTAACTTGATCAACCCACAACTCTGCAATGTCTGCAAACGTAATTACCGCAACTCTGGTAGTATCCATAGACACGGGGATTCCACTCACAAACCGTGAAACAAACCGAATCTTAAAAGTTAAAGCAAATACAATCTGAAAATATCACACAAAATAGAGCCATAGCCTACCATACTGTTTCGAACCTATAGCCTACGTTTATGCGCACTCTTCAGCCTGGTAGGTCTTCTTTTAAAACAATTTCATCTCACCTCATCCTTGAAATATTCTGAGGTTACGCTGAATGATGCATCGATAACAAATATTAAGTCCAGCTTTTTATTGCTCCTCAGTCGCAAGACGTTGCGTTTGAAAGTTTGAACCTAAAATTATGACGGAAGAATCTTTATCTGTGTTTTTATTGCTTGGATTGGCAAATTTCAAAATATTGCAGCACAAATTAGGGTAAATAAACTTTTCATAAATGCCATCAGCCTATATTTACAATTTCGTCGATGTAGGTGTCCAGCTGTTTAACTCTGGGTTTGCTCGAGACAAATTTGCTTTTTTGTCGTCTAATCTTCCCAAAGTTAGAATGCACATGAGTTCCTGAAAAAAATTCAAAATAAATAAAGCTGAACGTCTTCTTCACCAAATATACGTTTTCAATCAGCTTATGCTGGTAAGTTGGAAAGAATGTTTCTTACCGTGCTGATTAGGTGACTGGGAGACCGATTCCGAGATCATTTTACAAGCAAGCATGAACGTCAAGACAAAAGATAAATTTAAAACGTTCATATTGTCTGATGTAAACTTATCTGCTATTTTCAAAATAAAGTTTCTGTCGCTTGCTGCTGGCCTTAGACATCAAAGTGGCTCATTTTGCTCTCATGCCGTCCAGGCAGTTTGTGAAGCTCGCACTTTTAATGTGGGCTTAATATATACGAAAATTCGGTTTGGTCTACTTTATCCATGACCTTTCAGTTCAAAAGACGACGAAAGATTGTGAACAGTTTTACCTCAAAGTGCGTAAAACAGGGAGGAGTCTGATCACTGCGTCTGCTTAATGTTTGGGATAGCTGCAAATACCGTAACAAAACGTAAATAAAAGATTAAAACACGCGCGTTGTTTCGTTATTAAAGTGATGCTGTTATCTATGTCTCAAAAGCTACCACTGATTACGGAGTTAATTCCCAAATGCTTAATGTCTGTCAATACATTCATGGAATAGTTCCATTATAAACAAAAGTTTAATTCTGATGCCCTATACATCAAATATGCTCTGTAAAGCATACCCTTAATTTTATGAACGACAAATCATTTCTTTCCTGTCCGTATATGGACAAAAAACGTGTTGATGTCGAAGTAGCATTATTACTTTAAAACCACCTAGATGTGATGAATTGCTTAGTCATTCTTTGAAGTTTTAGAGGGATGACGTTTCAAAGCACACACTAGCTAGTCAAAGAGGGAAATTATCACCCATGAAACAATGATATTAAGAGATGATGAGTAAACCATATAACCGCGACAACAAGTAATTTGTTTCAAACGCTTCAAGAAGAAAGATTAAAACATGTGGGATTTACAGTTGCTAGCAAGTTTGTCAAACTCCAATTATAAATTTGTTATTAACACGATTTTTTTCTTTTTTTTTCTTGTGGAAGTAGGAACTGATGTCTATTACCTTTATCTGTTATTAGTGCTGCCGAACGTGTTACACGTGTGCTTATCTTATGCAGTATCCAGTTATTCCATACGTAGGCTTCAGTATATCCTATAACTCTTATCCTTTATATTTAAATATATTGGCTTAGTAAGTCTGAATGTATAACACTGGGGAACAATTTTGAACAAAAAATTTGTTGACTTTGATTTTGCACTTGATTTAATTGACTAATTCCGGTGTGCTGAATTCAAAAATGCCGCCGGTTTTCTTCTATCACGTCAAGTTTTTGCTCTACAGCATACATCCAAAATATGCAAATTTTCACGACTTTAGCTGTATTGTTTTTCCATTTGTAATAGGAATGCACAGGCTAATCATATTGTAAGTTATATACAAGAAGAATCAACTGAATTATTAAGCAAAAAAGGCACAGGCCTCGATTTAGGTCGATGCTTTTCCCCCATTTTTGGTTGGAGGATGCAATCATCCAACGAAACTAGATAAGAATGGTAAAATTGAAGTTAGTTGCTTTCAACTTTCAACCATGTATGTACTCGTACTTTCCAGGAAAACAGACAAGCAAGAAAATAATATCTGTTCCTATCCCTGCATAGTGATGATTGGTGGTTCCAGGTTCATAACATTTCACACTATTGTGCAATTTTGCATCAGTAACTGTCAAATGCCTTTAAAAAAATGACGACTCGGTTACACCACACGTTTAAAAAGCTTGTCAACTGCGCTCAAAACACGTGTTGCCTCGCTTTGAAGTTGTAGTTTCATAAAAGCGTGGAATGTTTTTTGGAAAAGGAGCGAAGGTATCGTACTTTCGTTCGAGAGAAAGTGCGTTTTTACCATACTTTCGAAGTGACAGTAGCTTTGTGTATTGCCATAATATACAGGAGTTGGGAATTCCGATCTACAACTCAATTGAATGGCGAATGTTCATTGACAGCTCAAAGAGGATCTTAAAGTGCGTCCTTCTCTATAATAGCAATTTATACGGTGCAGTACCAATTGCACATTCAGTTAGTCTTCGTGAAGAATACGGAAACATAAAAAGAGTCATTGAATTGTTGCAATATCACAAGCACAATTGGATCATATGTGTTGACCTTAAAATGTTATGTTTTCTTCTTGGTCAGCAACACGGATACACAAAGAAAGTACCCCTGCTATTTGTGTATGTGGGACAGCAGAGCTCGAGATCAGCACTGGGTGGAGAGGAACTGGCCTCCGAGATCTGACCTTAAACCTGGTGATCCCAATATTCTACATGAAACACTTGTTGACAGAGAGAAAATTATTTTCCCACATCTGCATATAAAGCTCGGCCTAATGAGGCAATTCTTTAAAGCATTGACAACTGAAAGCAACTGTTTTAATTACCTCGTTTGGGCTTTTCTTGGCCTGTCAATACAAAAAATTAAAGCTGGTGTATTTGATGGTCCACAAATTCGGCAACTCAACAAAGATGAACGTTTCAGTGGTTCAATGTCAGAATTGGAAGAAAATGCGTGGTTATCATATAAAAACCTTGTCAAGGAATTTCTCGGGAATGCACGGGCAGAGAATTATATCGAAATTGTTCTGAAGCTATTGGAAAGCTACAGAGAACTCGGCTGCAACATGAGCATCAAGATGCAGTTTTTGCATAGCCATTTTGCTAATTCCCCGGAAAACCTTGCTGCGGTTAGCGATAAGCAAGGAGAAAGATTCCACCAAGATCTGAAGGTGATGGAGGAAAGATATCAGGGAAGATGGGACTTGCAAATGCTGGCTGACTATTGCTGGAGTTTTAAGCGAGAATGCCCACAGCTTGAACATGCCAGGAAAAGCTACAAGCGTAAATTTTTGCCCTAAAACTCGCACTTTATTTGTCCTGCAGAAGCAATATCCGTTTTAAGGAACAGAATAGAGCTTTGCAAATGTTTATTTGAAAACCATTGAGTTACTTTCAGTTGCTTGTAGTTCTTAAAATTATTTATACAATGAACGCAAATGTCTTAAATGTTGTACTTTTTTGTGGGTTATGAGACAAAGCGGTGGGTGGCTAGCTCAAAAACTTGACGTGATAGAGAAAAACTGATGTCATTTTTGGAATCAGCGCCCAAAAGTTAGTCAAAAACAATTGTTAGACCGAAGTCAACAAAAATTGTGTTCCCTTGTGTAATCGTTAATTAATTCTACCATAATGCGTGTGAATGATGCAAAAGTAACCTGACATGGGTAAATTTTCACTTCAAGATTTTTATTTTCTGATTAGCGTCACAGTGTATGTAATTCATAAATCACTAAAATACGGTTCGGGTTTGAGCCAACGCAAATGAATTAAAGATATATATCGGTCAATCGAAAATAGAGTTTTCCTTTCACGTGGGAAGTAATTGCGCAGTAAGTACAGTATCAAGCAAACTTTGGTATATTTTTATACATGCAATGAATAAAAAGTAGTAGGGAAAGCTTAGAAGAGCTTGAAACAGTGATCTCGCAGTATATTACAAAAAAAAAAACATATCCATGGAGGTGGCAGGTGTGGTTTCGCCCAGGTAGTAAATTGGTAATACCAACATTAATTGTTTACCCTTTTCTATATCCTATACTGAGCACAATGGTAGAACATTTCATTCATAGCTTCTCACGTGCCTTCAGGAAAATACCAAGTAAGTTTTGGAAATGCATTTGAATCTGAAAAACAATGACGTTTTTAGTAAATTTATGGCAAGTTACAATAAGTTTTACTTCGGATGCTAAAAGGATATATGGCCGACCTGATATGTAATTTGCTAAACTTGGACAAATTATGAAACTATCTGTCAAAGTTATAGTACTTGTGTTCTATGGTTACACTATAAACTAAAGATAGGTAGCCTACATGATAAATACTTACGCAGTTTAAGTAAAAACATACTTAATAGAAGAATAAATATGTAACAGTACCATTAAAAATCACATCCAAGACGCTTCCGTATTCACCTCTGCCCTCTGAAACCCTATCGAGCATAACTGTTTGAGTCCAGGAGGATAGTGGACTACCAAGGAATTCAGCACCAACTAAAATTAGATTGATTTCAGTCTACAATATAGCAGTAATTGAAAATACTTTAAAACCGTCAAGTATTTAATATTTTTCCACGTTTTTTTTTCAACGATGTCTATAACGACTCCTACAAGCAGACACATACGATAGCATATTTCCTGCTCTACAAATGAAGTGGAAAAATTGTTGTCAAAAACATCAATCATCAAATCATTAATTGTTGCAAACTTCAGAACATCAGATACAATGTACACGTTTGGTAACTTCCACTTTAGTCTTTTCAAGGTAAGCGTCATCTAGAAAAACCAAGCTTAACCGAAAAATCACATAACTATAATTAATTAATTATTTGTATAAATACGTTTAAATAAATATATTTAAAATAAATACTCGCCTGTGGAGGAGCAGCAAAATAAATGCATTCTATGTTTTTGACAGTCGCGTATGCAAGTAACTTTTTTGCTATGAAATCAACACTAGTTGCATTTGTTACGAGTTCATTTGCCATGTCGCACATAGCCTTGTTCATTTGACGAACGGAGGATGGTCTGGAAGCTTTACACCTGTGCATTTGTATGTTTACTGTTTTTTGACGAACTTTGTAACATTATTGATTACAAACCAAAGATGATGTTTCATATCAAGCTAAAGTGCTAATTAGCTTCTTAGGATATAAATAACTCACATATCCTGCCAATCCTCGTTGTCGTAACGCCAGTGAATGGCTAAAAATGGCTTTCCGTGAAAAATCTTTTCAACAAACTGTTTTGCAAGGACCTGGTTTCATAAAACAAAAAGTTAGCCTGGTACTGTAAACTGAAGTAGGCGTGGACATCGTATATATTGGACGTTTGCCAACATCAATACATTGTCTCAACACTTTCCTTAATCTTTGACGGACGGCGGACGTAAGATGAAAAATGACGCCAATAGGATGACCACGATTGTCTGCTGCCCAGACAACCAGCTCCCAACGCCAGACCAACGCAGTGTTCGTTTCTTGTTTCATGTATGGCATCCGACAGATGTCTAATAAGTTAGGTAAGCGAAGTGACATAAAAGTGACATGCGCAGGAGAAAGTGCATAAAAGTGTGACATGTGTACTGACCAAAAATGCTTAATTAAGAACAGAAAAGTATAAAGAATTTCTATCTATTAGTTCTTACTAATCCGAATTATGTCAGAAAGACTCACGGTTTACGGTTGCTGTCTTCTACTACGTCACGGAAGTTGTCAACACGATGAATTCGACCCACAGTCAGTTTAAGAACCTGTTTGAAATGTTCCAGGCCTTCTTCTCGTTTCCCAGCAATTAAACCACAGGTAAGAACAGTGGTAATTTTCTCACCACATTTGCGATAGTATCTGTAAAGTGTAAACGATATGTGATAATTTGTAAACAGCTCACATCTCATTTCTACATTTCTAGCAAAGAGCATCTTCTCCCTTTGACATTGCTGTTGAAATTTAAACAGTAAAAATTTGCAAGGCTTTATAGTCTATATATCAATAAAAAAATTTAAGCAATAAGTTTCTTTACTTAGTCGATAACTCATTCCCGGTTTCCATAAGCGATTGTCATACACAGATCTACTAGCGCCCGAATAAGAACAAGCAGCATGCAACCAGGGTTTCCACAGAGTATAGAAAAATGAGTTTAAACTTTTGTCTAACCGTAATGACTAATGAGTAATTGGCAGACGTTCACACTTGTACACTGTACAAGCTGTGTTTCACTCACTCCTTTATATCGACTGTTGGCATGAGGTATCTAAGCGCGCGCAAATCGATCGTCTTTTCTGGTTCTGTTTCTATCGCAGAGGTATATGTTTGGTCGAAAATGGCTACGTCCATGGTTTCTTCATCGGACATGTCATCTGCGCAAGGAATGTATCATACGAAAGTTTTATTTATTTATAACTAAGCGTTGCGTTTGCTAATCGCATGCGTAAAATTACTTCTGTAATGAACTGATTTTGAACACAATCATTCAACTTGGTCAAAATGTAAATACACTAAAATGATTAAACTAAAAACAAAATGCCTTCAATGGTAGGCAATAGACAATTTACATAATATAATGTTTGTGTAATAGACAATTTACGCTTACTTTCTTGCAGGTTTTCCATTCGTGGATGATGATGGAAAGGTGGGACAACTAATGTTCGATTCATCGACAATGCAATGGAAATAGTCTCCTTAAATATCCTACAAGAGAAATGTTTTAATTTCTATCAAATTCCCTTTGGTTGTGTGCTGGTATATTTTGAAGAACATTACGCAATAGTTCACACAATTTACAAATTATCTGAGAAAGATGTTCCCGTTCGGACAGAGTTGCAGTAAACATTCGAATTTACTTGTTATATTTGTAAGTTATAACCAAAAACTACAGACTAAAGGAATTTGATTACGAGATACCTGAACAGATTGTTTGGTCCCATATTATAATACAAAATCGGTATTAGAAGGTTTTTCGTTGCAAGTTTACGACGACGACCGTAGGAAAAATCTCGGGATTCGAAAAGATTCTTGTAGTATTGGTCAAGCAAGGAGCTTTCCGTATAAGCCTGAGTATGTGGCAATGTATAACTTTTGTCTGTCAGAGAGAAAGTTCTTTGTAATCTTGTCAGCATGAGTTTCGACTTTGAACCTGTCCAGCCATTGTAGAGTTTGGAAAAGAGTTCATCATTGACAAACCTGTACTAAATAAAAATGCCAGATTGAGCACAAGATTTTCTAAAAGTTTAAAATTCTTTTCATAGCTTTGTCTTGCTTAGTCTCTTGTGAAAATATTGCTACAAATCGGTGACCGATTTTTAGGCCTACCTGACTGGTTTTTTGCAAAGTAATCACAGTGGAGAATATTCCCAACACGAAAACGATGAACGCGAATCGGTATAACATTTGACTACAATAAACTCTTCTTGAGTCTTACAATGAAATAAATTCAGCTTAAAGTCTTTTGAGCTAGAGTAAACCCACAAAATTCTGTCAAGCGCTTCATGATGGCTAACGATTGCGTTGAAAGTAAGTTTAATAGCCCCAAGCGATTGACTGCGCCTGAGGAACTAGCACATAATAATCAGTTATTTTGGAACAGCTAACTACCTGTCAATAAAACCACATTCTTAATGCCATAACAACGTCGTACTGATTCCCTGTTTGTTCGTTTCTCTGGGTAAGTTTCTTTTTTAACAAATTAACTATTTCCAATTGTTTGAAACGCCGGACTAAACCATTGCTTAACTTCGTAGCTGGTACTTTTTTGTTAGGAAAGCGCATGTTGTCAATAGGAAGAAATATTTTTTATTCTTGAGGGTTAGCTAGTGCATGACAACAAACTTTGATAATAATTAATCGCAAAGTTTCATTGTTACTTTACCAAAGCTCTCTTTTATGTTGCGCTAGTTGTAAAACTACCTAATGAAATTTACTATAAAGGCAAAATTACATTTTCTGTGAAATCAGGCCATGATGCTTTTACCTTCACGATATGGTTGTTTTATCACCACCGTATGGACAAATGGGATGTTGGCTCTTGTATACTCAAGTATAAAATGTGAGTCATTTCAGTGATAAATGTCTTTCTTCACAACAACAATATCAAAGGCAAAAATCTGCGTTTTCAAACCGCACGTAATTTCATGAGGACATACTCACAGGAATGCAACTGAAAGAATATAAAACGAAACAATCAACCATTGACGCAACTGAAAAAATGTATGGCATTGAGCCATTGATCTCTTTGATGTTACAGGTTTGAGACTTAGTATGTCTTGGGTATTTTCCGGTTTTAGTACTTATATTTACATTAAAAACTTGTTAGTGTTTTCGAAGGTTAACGAAATAAGTTAATTCGTATTGTCTCTGTAAAAAAATGAAAATTTTTCTTCTTTATCACTAAGACGAACACAACAAAAGGAATAACTTACATCAATAATAATGGTCCTATACATCCGACAACACCAAGAATCTAAAAAAATTTTTTAAATTTTATACTTCGTGGTTCCGCAAAAATTGATCAAAGTACTGTTGTTTTGATTTTCAGAAGCCGCTAAGGCGAGCGTAAATTATAATACTCAAGATGTTATTGCACTTTTCCACCAAAGAAATGTTTGGGCAAATATGGGTCAACACGCACAAGAGCTTTGCTTTGCAGGTTCAGTCGTTTCGTTCGGTTTTGGTCGACTTGACGTTTGCGTGGGCTGGCTAACCGGTGCAGGACTTGTGGCTTTTTCCGCGTCCATTGCTGAAACGTATTCTCTCATGCGCTTCATAACCATATCAAGTAGCATGTTTACAGCAGGTATTACATTTTTACCGGTGGCTGCGCTCGTCTCAAGGTATGGAATCCTTAAAATTGAAAACATTGCCAGTAATTTTAAAAGATTGATACGTTTCAGTGAAATATTTCCAATAATTCTTATGCTCAAAAACGCATGGCAAGTGATAGTGATTACAGTGAATAAAGTACATTTACCCTAAGCTTCCAGCCAGTTCTTCAGCCTGTGATGAAGTGACTTGCCGAGTTTTCAAGTCGCTTTTGTTGCCAATTAGAATAATGTCGGGGTTTTCGCAGTAAGCTTGATCCTTTATCTCAGCTGGTAAAACAAAAAGGTTTAACATCTTTTCACAAATCCATAATTGCAGATAGGACCATGAAAAACAATAAGGGACAAGCGAGGATAGGCATCAGCAAACATCCGTGGATAGAGCGGCTGTAGTTAACCAATGCCCGTCTCTATCGTGTGCTATATTTTCTCTACGACAAGATCCAATTGTACTTGTACAACAAATATTGTTTAAGTTTATAATCAGACGCTTTAATGTAGCAACCAAGTGATCTTCAGTGTGTTAAATAAATGTTAATGTGGAATATCGTTGTATACATATTCTATAGTCGTTAGAGGACGATATTGAATTGATTTTTAAGCAAAACGTTTTCGCTTAATTTAAAAATATTCTATTCCGTTTTGCTTTTGATTGCACTTAAATTTGGAAGTTGATAGTAAAAAATTATTATTTATACGTCCAATCCGACCAAAATATCACGGTTAAGTTAAAGATGAGAGATCATGTTAGTTTGTGTTTGTACGTTGCACTCATTTATTAATTTTTTATTGGTAAGGGGCGAGTTTGCAAATCATGGTGGTAGATTCAATCCTGACAGCAGCAAAAACAAATCAACGAATAAACCACTTTCCTGATTTATCGCTGATATTAGGACAGTGTCAGATCAAAAACTATTTCGTTAGTAATTGTAAACTGTCTAGACATTCATAATAATCTGTTCGGGTTTGAAATCGTTTAGATAATTTATAAAAGTTAAGAAATTTAAGCCCCAGAAGCAGGATGCGGTTTAATTTACTACCAATAACACAACATTTGTTTTTTGCGATCTGAAATTAAAATCTACTACAAATCGACTGCATGTACTAATGGAAGCATTTACAGTATAATTATGAAAGTAATTTTATCGGTTCTTATAGAATTTGAAAAGAAAGAAAATTAAATCCGGATCTTTTGAGCTTCGGTTCGAATAGGTTATTTTATAGCATGTTTATCCCAACTATATACATAAAGCAAAAAAGAAAACAATTTGACTTGGTAATTCTAATACGAAGCGTTTGGTGATTTCTGAGTATTGATTAATATAAACGTCGACAACGTCTGTACGGCGACAGTTGAAAGCTGGATATACAGAAAGGCGACTTAAGCATAAATCAATAAACGCGCTATCTCTTTGAGCATGATTAAAATTTATTAACTATACTATACCCACTGAGCCATTGCCTGACGGATTGAAAACTGTTCTCGTCGGCGAGATCAAACAGAAGAAGAAACCCCATTCCGTCACGGAAGAAAGCTTTTGTCAAGCTGCGATATCTAAAAAAGGATACAAGCGATATATAACCATCCAAACGTTTAAAATTTTTACATTTATTGACAATCATTAAACTTTGGTAGAGTAATATTTGGCACGCTTAACTCCAAAAAACTGTAAGTGAGCATCTAATAAGTAGAAATGGATAAATGTATAATATCGGCTCAATGCAAAATAGACTACTATTCCAGCATATGTGTATATCTATCGGATTTAATGCAAAAAATTGCAGAAAATAACTTCATAAAAACGTGTTATTTTCTTACACCGCGTCGATACGTCATTACAGGGTTGCTGAAAAATGCGGTAATAATTGCAAACTTTGTACTGTGTACGACATACCTCTCTTGTCCTGCTGTGTCCCAGAGCTGAAGATGAATTTTCTTTTTTGCATCTTCTCCTTCTTCTGGAAATTCGTAAACCTGGATAATGATGACGGTAACTACCAGCGATGTTTATGCTAACGGTGATCACTATGTGTGCTTAGGATTGGGAAATGCCGAAGTGAAGATCTTACAAAAGTATTCGGCGAATACTCTGGTTTTTGGATTGATGTTAGTGGTTTTCATTTAATCGGATGTATAACGTAATGAATAGGAAAGGTGACCGCTGGTAGTCCTTTCCAACTAAGTGTTAAGGATACTGTATACTTGCCATGTTCCAGATAGGGCGGGAAAATATATTGTTACACTAAAATAGCAGCAAAAATAAATTAGAAAGGGCGCACACGTCATTCTAAAATAACAAAGTTCCCTTCTACAAAAACGTTTATCCTATTGCCCGAATTCGGAACTGAACTGAACGGGAGCAATTAAGCAGCATTAAAGTCTTGCCTAGGGTTACTGTAACGGTAGCCCCAACTGGTACTAAACACAGGTCGCATTATTATGACCCCGCGCTCCAGCAACTCAGCTTCCAAAACATTCCAAATATTCCAAACCAGCGACTTACATGAATTTCATTGACTAAAAAATGTCAAGAAAATTCCAGTTGGACTGATCGAGGAGGCTACATTAGTTTTTAGATGGTCGATAACGTGCTCAACAACGTACCAAGGCTAGAAATATTGACGTTTAACAATTTTTCTCCATTTATTTACAAGTGGTGTATTACCTTATGTTTGATGCTTAAATCAAGCCAGCCAGAGGGCTTTAATGAAGCGAGGAATACTTCAACAAACCTATACAAAAGCACGTGATTTTTTCAAACATAACAACAGCTTACCAGCTTCTTTAAACGAAAGTCTACCCCAACGGTGGCGATGAATTTCGGTTTGAACTCACCGGATGTGTACCTGTGTAAGAAGCAGGTTTTTCCCACACCCGAGTCTCCCAGTAGTAAGAATTTTATGAGAAAATCGTAATTGGTGTCCAAGCTATCTTCCAATTCTAGAAAAAATTAAAAGATGCTTCATAGATTCGGATGATGAGTATGGTCGTAATTTGTTCATCTGACTTCTTAATAAACAGCTAAATATATACTATTATATATAACGATATTTGTAAAATATGCAGGTTTGCTTGGATTTCTTGGACCACTTTGCTGACTTCTCTTGGATCACTGAGATCACATCGATGACGTCAACCACTTAGATCTACTGGATAATTTTGGGACGGGCTAAAGCCGCATTCAACTTGTATAGCTTTATTTATATCTAATCTCAAATAACGTTTATTTACAGTGGCCTGTATAGGTAAAAATTGTTCAAGGAACTTTGACAGGTAATTAACTTTAAAGTATAGGTGAATGGATTGTGAACTGCTGTAGGACAGATGAATGACCTAAAAAATTACAGAAAGGACAGTTCCAGGACGGAATACGGTTTATAGGCTATCACTTGAGTTATTAACTTATTCTGCAACTTGGTGTCTGAAGTCATATCAGTTCAACGTGAAAAGTGAACTCGTTCGCCAATGTAATAACTAATAACCTATAACTACAACATTCCTATCTTCTTATGCAAAGATTAATTACAATATCTAAAACAGCTTTATGGCCAAATTGTGAATATGCAGATTCACGTGAGTACAAGAGGCTTTGTTAAACAGCGTTTATCGACATCTAAAAAAAGCTTGTTTTCTTCCGAGAACACAAATGCGACGTAACGTAAAAGAAGCTGCGGTTGCAGCGAAGAATTTTTTCTTGTTTTTTCTCTTTATAAAAACCATCTCTGTTTAATTAGTAATGAGGTTGTTTTTCTTGTATTTCCCGCCGACTGATATTGCGACGTATAAAAGCATTAAAATGCTGATTAATCACCATATACTTATAAAGCTGCTCATTCTTTTTATAATTTGGCAACCTGTTTCATATGATCCTTTTCACAAACCAATTAAAACAAGATAAATAGCATTATTCCGTAAAAGTATGGAGTGCAAATCGGAATTAACACCATTCATGCATAATTCATGATTGAAAGGTGCAGCCGATGAGGATATATTAAACAATGTTTGGCTAAACAAATTCAGGTACATTTACACACTTACATATACCTAGATGTTGTAATGCTAAAATGGAAGTGTAAATGCGCAATACTGTGCAAGGTCCTAGTTTAAGGCCTTTTCAACTTGGAAATTTTACCAACAGCATCTCACAAAGGTATTGAATTTATCAAGGTATGTGGTTTGATAACAGAAGTTCATCAAAGTTTTTAGCTGCAAAGATGACAGAAATGAAACTTACGTGAACGCTTTCAAGGAAAAAAACAGCAACAAAAGCATGTTCAACATAACGTTTCACGCATGTTGCGTTTCAAATCAAAAAACAGGAAAAAACTCTTAATTTTTGGTTGTAACTATACTAAAATTTCTTGTAGAGTTACTGTTTTGTGGAGTTACTGATGTATCTCTACCAAAACGACCACTGCACAACAATACACTCATATTACGTACGGACGTTGGCTACAGTCTTCCTAAATGCGGACAATTTCTACAAGTATAGAAAAGTAATACTCTTAGTTTAGATAAGTCGAAATCACCTCCTGTCAACAATCAAAAAATATTATTTGCTAATTCTTCAGAGAGCACGCACCATTAGGCTGAACAAACTTGCGATATATCCGTTCATAAAGTGTACTTAAAATGTTTCATGCTTACCCTCCCCATTATCAACGTTGGTTTGCCGCTCAAGTGACATCACTGCACTAAAAATATGAAAGATAGTTTTGTTGATGTCGAAAATCTATTTCAAGTTTCGAAAAGAAGTTTTTTACATTTGTACAGTTTTTAATTCCTAGTCAGATAATCCTATCGTAACAGAAAAGCTACATAAACATGTAGAAAAAAACATGTCACGTTCGGCACTTGGCAATACTTTAAAACAAAATAGTGAAAATGGAAATTACATCTTGTCGTTATTAAAAATGAATTGGCAAAAATTTTAGACTATATATACGCATTTATCCTACAGTCAGACTACCAAAGTTTGGAATTCACCTCGTAGGCTAAGTCTGCTAAAAAAATTTTGGCTGCCACTATATTTCACCGAAAAAAAAAGATATACGTTGAAATCTATTTTCAAGTTTTTTTAAACCTAACTTAAATTTTATAATATAGTAACCTAACCTTAACCTAAATCTACCTTCTGGTCCAAATGTGACCTCAATTAAACCCTAAATAACTGAAATCAATTTTTTGTATGCCTATTCTCCTAACCTAACCGCTTTTCTTCAAGCAGGCTACTTATGGTGAAATGTAGTAATTACTATCACTTATTAACTATAACCGATTTGCAGGGTTTTGTTCACCGGGTAACGTTAAATTTCATTTTACTATTAAGGAAATATCAACTCCGCACCCTGCTATAGTGTCATCGCATCTCTTTCCCTTTTTCCAGACAGCAGCAAATTTTGTAGTGATTGACACATTAACGAAGGTCCAAGCCTTTAACTTCCCCTGAAAACATGTACATAGCTCTGATACAGAGAAATATTACGCAGGTTGAACATGGACAAAAATCCTCCTAAAACATATTTAATACCGAGCGCCCATTCAGTCGTTTTTAATTATATCCTTTAAACATATCGTAGTAGAGAACAAAAATCGTTCTTGTGATCTGCAGAATTTTGCTTCTAAACCATGCGACGCTAATACGTAGAGTTTGCTTAAGTCGCCACTTCAAGGGGAATAGAAAAAGTGGCGACTTAGGCAAACAACACAACATCGAATTTTTTATTGCATTTTTTTAGGCACCACGTTTAGATTAAAAACTCCGTAAATTGTTTTGGGTTAAAACTTAAAGTTCGTTGAGATATTAAGATTTTAACTTTATACACAGAATACCCTCGTTGCCTAAACGGGTTTATGGGTTTAGTGACCGTGCTAGTTGTTACCAGCAATTATTATCTTAATTATTTTTGAACACGTCTTAAACCTTTTCGGCTTTATCACTTTTTCCCGTTCATTGGCGCGTGCTAGTAGCAACTGCCTTGATCTTTCGTTCCCACCACGCTTTTGACAAAAAGTATACTTAAAGTATAGGCCTACTATATATACTTAACTGTACTAACAATCAATTTTTTAGCATGATTTGTTCGTGGAGATTAACTGCACTCGTTTACTTGCACCAACCCACACCAACAATACGCACACCAACAATATGCAATATTGTTACATTGTGCCTATAACAAACTTTGTTGACCAGTTTGATTGGCTTTATGTAAATGCAATTTTAATGACATTTCAATAAGCTTAGCTCAGATTATCTCCCAACTGAATTAACCATTTTGCCATGTGAGTAGGGATGTTATGACCACCTGACAACATTACGTTAAAGAAACACTCGTCAGCATCGATTTAATCACCGATGCACCGGTTAGGTATGTTAGGCATGTACAGACATACAAACAGTAATCTGCGAACGTTGTTGCCCGTAAGGCTTTTAAAAAGCTGTAAATTTTGAAATGCGGTTTTTGAGAAACGGCACTTAAATAAGTTTAAATATATTTTACTGTTATGCAGTACAAATCTTTCAGTATTCAAAAGAAAATAAACCTGCTATATGAGCTATTCGCACAGTTAACCACAAACAACTACCGACATCCGGATAACTGAAACTAGATTATGATGTAGAATTCTGCATATTGATAACCTGCAACTTGATATCCTGCAACTTGATATCCGACAGAACTAAATTCAATACATTTGGCCAATAAACGACTTCTTATTTCAGATTAAATGGAAAAGTATCTGTAAAGTCGTATCTTTTCTCTGTAAGTCGCATGCTACTGTACCTGCTGCTGCATGGTTACTAAGTATGCGGAGCATCCTTATGAAAACTATTAATACTGTCGGCATGCAAGGCGCTAATGACGGTATCAGTCTAATGTCATACGCGTGTGCTGGTATAAGCTATACGCCATATAGCACGGGCTGTAGATTCGAGCAGCTGATACTGAGAGAGGAAGGAAGCGAAGAAAAACAAATTGTAAGCGCAGCGCGTTAGCTTCTCTATTATAACATAAATTGCCTGAAAAGGAAGCATCCCGGGTCGTATATGCCAACATGACACCCGCCACATTAAATATTCTCGCTCCAGCGCACAGTGCATTTGGCCTCTGCAATATATTCTAAGTATACACATTTCAGTGTTTCATCCCAATGAACAAAGTGCGTTAAACATATATTGCAACAGGATTTATGTTGGTATATTTGTCATGGCTAAATTGTACATCAGAAGACTCAGAGTTCGCAATCTTTTTTCTTGCTGTGCACATGTTTGGTATTTTTATGTACTCATCACCCGTGTTCGTCTAAAAATTAAAATCATGAGAAGAGACAATGGCGTTAACGAAAAATAACAGGTTAATTGAACGATTAGGCTGTGATAACGTGCTGTCTCGAATTTTAAAAACACGAGCTGAAATCCCGGAATCGTCAATTAAAATATTTTGAAAATACGAGATATTCTTGATCAATGATTATGGTTTTCCTGTATCCCCAGTCTAATGTAGTTTCCTGTGAAATATAAGATTTTTGTCCATCGAGCAACGTAGTTGTCATTCATTGCTGTACATCAGCAACTACTGAGATGGAACTTGTGCAATATTTAGCATACATTACCGCTTCCTTTCCCATAAAAAATTAGCTTTATTATGGATAGAATGGCGTAGATTGCAATCTAATTGCAATTACAGCAATGCAATATTGCTCTTCTTCCAAATGAACATATTGTGTCGGGAAGTAATGTATTGCAATTAGCAACTTTTTTGTTTGTGCACACCTATTGATTGCACTTCTTGTCCTGTGCACATCGGTTTATTTTCAAGCTGGTAAATCGATTGGACTCGCTCGCCACTTGCTAATAATACCTAAAAAAGATGTGGCAAACTCAAATCCCTATGTGGGTTATAATGAAGTTTGAATATTACAGTATATACTGCTCAACTGCGTGGTGGTACTTATTAATGTTGTAGCGTCTAGTCACTATACCATAGCGAATGATATAGCACATTAACTCACAGTGTAGGCTTGCTGTAAAACCTGCTATTAATCTCTTTGCTCTTTCTTTTAGCAGAACGAAACTTTCTTCAAATGAATAAAACTACATCACTTTAAAGAACCCAAAGACGTGAATGGATGTCGCGACTATATATCCACAGCCATCAAATCTTTTACCTGTAATGACGTGAGGTATATTTGGTTGAGACAAAACGGCGTTATATTCCAGTTAAATGATAGATGACAAACAGGAAACAGGCGGAGGAAAACTTCCGCACATAACAACATGAATGTGAAGAACGCGATATAAAGTATCAACAAAAGCCTGTTAATGACAATAAATAAAAAATAAAAAAAGACTTCCCCATAATACAGACAGGCATATACTTTCAAGTTGTACTGCGGGCATATTAAAAGGATACGCGTAAGGAAACATAAGCTATAGAAACTTTCATAGCAGCTACAAAGTTAAAACACAATAGAGCCAATGACCTTAGACAGAAGGTATCAAGCAACAACAAATTATATCTGATGATTGACATACAGTATAGCGGCGGCGGTGAAGTTGCATAATATAAATCTAATGTAGGGCAGAGAGAGGGTCTGAGGGGAATAATTTATAGGGCAGTGAAAATCGGCGACTACTTGTTTGAGTTTTTCTTGCTTCGCTATAATTATAAGGCATCGGGCAAACAAACATTGCAGCTGAAATTTGTAAAACAAAATACACTTTACCTTGCTGACGAGACAGAAAGTAACATTTCAACACGAGAAGTGAATTTACAAATGTACATATGGCAAATCTATTTAAATTGGGCTAAAACAATTAGAGGTTGTTTAAATTTTTTACGACCTTAACATCCTTTCTTACTCAAGAAAATCATTCGCTTTCGCTTCATTTCAATAATAGTTTCTACTCGGCATATGATCAAATATTTATGATTAAATTGAACTACTCGAACTGGCTACAAAAAGGATCAATTGTAATGTTGCTCAGAAGAATTCTTACAACGGTAATACGCTGCTCTCACGGTGGCAATGTTCAGAATAAGCGACGTCACTTCATCATAAAAACGTTTAGGGTAGGGCAAATAATATGCAAAATACATAAAAATCGACATGCTATCTCAAAGGTTGCCTATTAGTGAAGGTTTCAATCTTGAACTGCTCCAGGTTGATCATTCCTAGTTGTGATCGTGCCCGGTCTTTGGTCGTTCAACGCTGAAATATCGAATCTCCGCCTTTGCTGTGGCACTGCTAGAGTTTCACCCTCTCCTAGGGCACCCCAAGCGGCATAATTAGGTTGATGGACGTTGGGGAACACTCGTGACGATGACGTAGATGATGTGGAAGGTTCAACGAAAGCTACAACTGGCTGTAAAAAGAATATGATGTTGAGTTAGCTGAAAATAAGCCATCATTTATATTTGCCCAAAATGCAAACTAAACATATTATAGGCTAGATTATACATCAGGAGTCACGACATGATTTAAATGTCTACCTGTCGTCCGGACGAATGAACCTTGACAGTAAGAGAAGAGGTTGCTGTAAGCGTGGGGATATTCTGTTTTCCATCACCTCCGTTCGATTTCGTGATACTCTCTCCTTGAGACGTAGAAGCAGCCCGGCTTGTGATATCATTGGTGGGGCGAGCAGGCTGAAATTGCCCGTTGTTTAAAGGATTCTGCGAAAATAGAATTACTGGTTATTTTTGACCAAACCTAGCAAAAATCTCGGTTTTTCTTCAGGAAAAAAAACAAAAATGGGAGTTGTCGCTAAACAAATAGTCAAGCAGGGGGCAACAAGTACCTCACAGTGTTGAAGATCATGCATTTGTTCATTAGGCGTGGCGTCGCCCCTTGAATAGACAACATATTCGGCGTGTGGGTACACGTAAACGCGGCTCCCTTCTCCTGTATTTGAAGGCGGTACTTCAAACGGATGTTGCTGCCAGGCCGTGTTTTGATCAGGTGTATGTCCACCATTCTCGAAATTTGAACTAGGGAAGGCAGAGAAGGGAACAAAACCTTCGCCTTGATAATGGGGAGGAAAATTGTGAAAGTGGGGTCGACGATAAGCGTTGTTCGCCGGGCCGCGACCATAACAGGAATGACCACATCGGCGACGCATGTGCAGATCGTCCCGAGATGAATAATGATTGCGTGAACAGTAATGTGTCGGCCTCCTGAAAAGACAATCATCACGATAATTGTAAAAACAATTAAGTTTCGTGTAAGATCGGTCATTTTTTAATAACACGGATATCATCTTTCAAACGCGCTGTCGTTGCCATAAGTTTACGTGGACGATCAGGCGAGATCGTAATCAAACGAAAATGGTTATTACCTATGACAGTGGCATACATGACTCCGGTTATTGTTGCAATTAGAGTTGTAGCTTCCAATTGCATGCGAATGGCAATTGCAGGCAACTTCTTCAGCAGGTGGTGACGGCGGCGGTGTTGGTGTTTTAAGCCGTGCACCGCCACCTACCGGGACAACTTCGGGTGGTGGACCAATTAACGATAAAACTACTGGAAGCAAAACAAGACCGTTCAGCACGCCGAGCGCAATCAATACGGCCAGGACTTGAAAGAAGTACCTGAAAATAATTTAATATTAGATAAATGACCGTACAAATTTTGACATTGCCTTTTGTGAACATCGAAGAGACTTACGTAATAATAAAATCGAATTCCGCTCCTGCGAGCATAACAATTCCAAGCAAAGTTGAAATGGCGCCATCTACAACCGGACCTAGCATATGCCCGATGCTGTGCTTCACCCGGTCTTCTCTGCAGCAAAAACATTTCGAGTCCAGTTTAATACAGGGATTATTTACAAAAGTACTCAATGTAACCTTCATAGTAATTATGAGCTTTACTTGGTTCCGCAGCAAGTCAAGTATGCGAAAGTAATATGGACCGTGAATTCCACACCTAATCCAATAGCTGCCACCAGTATGACCGCTGGAACCGCGCTTAGTTTTACATTTGTTGCCCCCATAAATCCTAGAAGCTCGGCGGAAATCATGGCAAGAAAAATGGCCTGTGAAAGAGTTTGATTGGTAAAGTTTGTCGCAGGCTTATTAAATAAGCTGCAAAAATAAGACTTACCATGATAGCTGATGCCCATGGGTTAAAAAGGATCACGGAAAGCACAATGAAAACTGCCACAATAACGCAACCGAGGGAAATAAAGAGCCAGAAACGGAGATCGATGTACTGCTGCCAATAGGTGAACGGATAGCCACTGGGGTAGGAATCAATGTCCGTTTGTGCAGCTACCGACTCGCATACGCCTCGTACCCAAGTAATCACGTTGACAAAATCCTGATTTTCTCGCATTCCTTCACAGAGAATTCAGTTTCAATATTTGAGTTTAGTTTGTTGAACTTATCTTGTATACTTCTATCAACTTCTGCAAAGTGCCATAGTCATGGTAGACAAGTTTCAAGGAATTACCATTCAAATAATAAGGCATCTGCGCGTAAATTATGTCTGGTGAGCGAGGTATATACATATTGGCGCTTTTCGGTTCGTGGAGCCAAGATTCAGGTTGCGGAATGATCACCGCCTGGGATGCCTCGTAGGAGAGTGGATCGTTTCCTACCCAAGCGGATAAATAATTGTAAAATGCGTCCTCTGGAATTATTCCGTCATCCGACACAAGTCGAATTCGGTCAACCTGAGTGGAAAAATAGAAAATTTGTTCGTTGTTATTCAGCGTAAGATTTTCTACTTTTCACGCAAATCGGCTCAACTTGGGTCACCAAGCTGGGTTTTATCTTACTGTGCTCACCCTTTCGCATGGTCTGCCATTAATTTTGCAACCGATTCTGCTTATGTCAGTTGGTCTTAATGGCTCTCCTGTTTGACGTAACAGTTTGAAGGCCAAGATCGCGTTATCGGATGCTTCGGCAGTCCACGTGGTTTCGTTTACAAAACCTTTAGTCCAGTCTTCATCGAAAGCATCTTGTAAAACTGTAAGTGATTTAAACAATGTCAGATTGTAGGAGCATTTACAAACAGTGCATGTACAAAACTGTTCTGAAAACATCAGAAATGTTTAAAAAACTTGTAATTTAAATTTTAGTGCTCGTAATGAATCTTCCAACTATACCTTGAAGCCAATCGCGGAAGTATTCTAGCCAAAATCTGTTTAGCGAGCCATCGGTTTCACGCACCACGTAACTAATATTTCCTACGCTATGGTGAAGACGATATAAGTGTTCTTGGTTGGAATGGTAATTAAACTCTGCGGAAATAGTTAATATATAAAAATTACGTTTTCATTAAAACATTGTAGAATGACAATGAACAAAAATTTTTGTTTTTACAAAATATATATACAGAACCTCCCAAGTGCATGCATTTACCAGATGCTGAATTTTACAGAAATTACAAAAGAAAATTTGAATTATTTAAGCTACTTACTTTTTGTGACGATATACATATTGTAAAATGAGAAATATGTAGTTTGAGCAACAATCGCTGCATGCTCACGAGTCCCACGCGGCAGTACATCACCGAAATCCAAACCATCTTCCACCACTGTACAGCCGTATATGGAGACACCAAGCAGACCACAAAAGAGTATAATGACAATGACCTTTTGCAAGAAAAATTAATACATTGCCTTCAGTAAATCGTATACCACGTATTGTTGTTTGTAGTAGTTGCACATTGTAACTATGCAATCAGCTTTTGAAACAAAAACTATTTGCTATTAGTGTTTTCGAGATTGTCTTACTCTGACAGGATTCTTCATCAAAAACGGGGCGTAGTATCGTTCTCCCAACTGGCTGACAGTCATTGAGGGCAGTGTAGCCAGACAAGCGTACAGTGCTCCCGATCTCTTTTTTGCTCCAAAACAACACAGCCCGCTTTTACGCCTTTTGTGTGGTACAAGGCTGTGGGTAGAACTGCGAACACTTTCCATGGGAGTAGTGAGATTCGTTGGAGGGTTGCTGCCATGGCCTCTTCTGCTTATTCGTCCGGGCACACCAGATGATGCAGGGGTAGATCGGCCCTAAGTGGCAAAACAAACCTATTTTCCAAACTGACACAGGGTGTTGAAAAACTGTCGACTAATCAAATTAATCTGTTTCCAAGTACTTCAACTCACCGGAGTCGAAGTTCCGCTTATGGCTTCATTTACGAAAGCAACTTTGG
This sequence comes from Clavelina lepadiformis, assembly GCF_947623445.1. Classification (NCBI taxonomy): domain Eukaryota; kingdom Metazoa; phylum Chordata; class Ascidiacea; order Aplousobranchia; family Clavelinidae; genus Clavelina; species Clavelina lepadiformis. The sequence goes on along the minus strand of NC_135244.1, from coordinate 7,749,731 downwards.
GTCGTGCGGATGTTGGTTTCGTAACCACCTCGTCTTCTCGTTTCGTTGTACTGGCCGTATATTCAGGCGGAGGCGTTCTGGGGTGCTCGTTGTATAGAGTGCCGTGATTTTCGTTGTAACCTGAGTTGAAGGGTGGACGAACAGATGTTTCGGTTGTTGGCCCACGTACGGTAACGTAAGATCGGTTGGAATAAGCCTGAGGTAGGAACAAAGACGTATCATGAATACATTTGGAATTGCACATTGTAATAGTCTACCAGCTATTAGTTTAGCGATAATAAACATGCCAACTATACCTGAATAGTGTGATGCATTGTGATGGTGGTTTCCGATCCTTCTTGATAGGGAGGTGAATTATTTCCGGGCAGAGGGCCGGGGTTATGTACACCTGGTGCCGGTCCAACATGCGGATAGCGGTGACCACCGTGAGTGTGAGAGCACGTATGACTTTGCCTGGCGTTTTCTGTCAAATCAATGACTTCGTTTGCGCTCGAGCTGAAATGGATTAAGTAGATAGTTGACTTATGCAGGCAATGACGTACAAACTACCGCATCCGAAAGTCAGCCGATTTTACACACAAGGATTGGATCGATTAAACTATTTTTCTCAAGTTTTTTAGGGCAAATTTAGAGTGCGAACAGATATTTGTTCAAAAAACCGAGTACTCACCTATCAAAACAGCAAAGGATGTCAAGCTTGTTGTTCTTTCTTCTTTTAAGGTCAAGGCTAAGGATTGCCGGAAAAATGATCAGAACCGACACCAAGTTAAAGACGGTAACGATTGCAGCCTAACAAAACAAGGTGGAAATATTCAGCAAATCAGATTGCAAATGGAAAGTGAACCCGCTAAGCTACTGGCATGCACATTAATCGGCCAGACCCGTTGACTAAACACTGATATGTCATGTCATGATATGGCTAGCCATCATATTTGCATAAAAGTAGCTGATTTGTGTAACAGCTGTCGCATTGACGGATCAATTTGTTCCAAAAAATGTTGGTACCAGAAATAAAAATATTAGAGTAGAGGAAGTCCTTAAACCTTATTTTGTAAGCATTGATAAACGGCGTCGCCACAACGGCTGCGTATTTCAGTGCAAGAATGCCAAGGCTTGAGTATTCGCCTTAAATCAACTCGACGCCATGACCATATATCGTTATCCGAAATCAACAACATAGCGTACTAGAAGAGCAGACCACACATGGGGACCTATACATACTCTAAATTGTGTTATCGTTCCTTGTCTATCAGGCCCCGGCACCAAATCGACGCCATCTAAACTGTTCGCGAGAGCAGTTGAATGTATTTTATTGTGCTACCAAAATAACACGCTGATATACGGGTTCTGCACGAATAGAGATACTCGTCTTCCACGCGCTGAATGTTATTCTACTTTTAGTCTGTGTGTTTCTCGCAATCGTTTGATGAAAGACAGCGGCTTAATTAAGATTGAACGTCGGTAAAGTTTTGGTGTTCAAAGAATAAAAAAGACAACGCTTCAGTAAAATGTCTGTTTTTCATGTGACCCTGGTTGTTTATTAAACATTGGATGCTGCTAACAGCACTCCGGCATTTACGATGTGTCTGTCGCAAAGTTATCAACCATCCTGACCGGGTCTTAAGCGAATGTTTCCGAAAAATGCGTTTGCGAGATAAAACCGTGGCGCCACGCGTCCAACTACGAGTGACAACCATAGTCAAAGTGGAAGGCTGGACAACGCGATCTTAGAGAATTAGGTTTGTTCAAGCACGAATACCAGCAGATCGTCAGTATGACAAGCATCCAGAGCGAGAAGATAATCATGCAAGCAATGTCACCTTCAGATGGGCGTGCCAACAAAAAGATTCTCCGGATCTGGTAGATCCACGCTGGCGGTAGTGGTAATGTAAGAATGCGTGATTGCTCACGTGGAGATAATTGCGTGATAACCCTTTAAGCTGATTTAATTATGATTTATTACATTATAGTATTTTACAAGAATGCCTACATAATGGTTATCAAAGTGAAGGGTTTAACAATCGCATGTGGGTGGATGTTTCGCGTGCATGCAATTCGTAGGATTCCAAGTATACGTAACTGGCAAACGGTGCAAATTTTTATCATATAGAAGCACCTGTCATCAACATCGATAACCCCACCACTTACTGAATGACCCCCCGCTGCAGTCAAAGCGATGGTTAATGCTATCAAGCCGTGTTAATGGCTTTGTCAAGAGTGCATGGCACGTCAAAGTCGTTTTCTTTAGACGGCATACGAGTGCGTGGTAAAATGAGAGGAAAAAATGGAATGTGAAACGCGGTTGGAGGTTGGATTCTCTCTTAAACGCTCAAATTAGTCATCTCAAGTTTTACTATTGCTATTCACTTAAACTGCATTCTCGGGTGTTAGGTGTATCTTATATTGGAGTAAACAAGAGACTGGATATCGCTAACTATTTTATTTCTCACCTGCAGTCCGAAGGCTCGCAGTGCTGGCATGGGAATTATAAGTGAAAAAAGGAACCCGGACAGAATCGCTACCGAAGTGAGAAAAACGCTGACTCCAACTCTTTTAAGGCACTCTCCCGTTCGTTCCTATATAAAAATACCGGTGTGCTAACGTATTTATTAGCAAATATAACTAGCGTATTACCACAGTCATAGGACGGTTTAGGGCAGGGGCGGGCAACTTCTTCGGTCGGCGGGCCTGATATGAGAAAATGAAGTACTTGGCGGGCCGGATTCCTGAATAGATTGGAACGCAGCTTTGTCTTATTAATGTTCATGGTCGAAAATGTTTGCTCATAAATGTATGTAGACCCGAACAGAACAAGTAGATTTATGGCCATCTTTCTCAGGTTGGCAAACTTGGACGTATTCAGTGACGCAATACAGGGATTGCGGCAGAATGTGGCCGCAGGCCACATTATCATTTAAGACCGGAAACTGTCTGCGGGCCGCTCAAAATCCCGTCGCGGGCCGGATCCGGCCCGCGGGCCGTATGTTGCCCACCCCTGGTTTAGGGGATCTATGGTAACTACGCACGCCGTAGCAGCAAAAAGGTTTGTCTCACCTCAAAGGGAATATAGCTCAAAACCGAAATTTCTCCGAAGTGATGAGCCATAAGGAACATATCATCAACCCCAAGACCAAGTAGAAGAAACGGCAATACCTGTTAGAAAACACCCAAGATTAAGCTTTTTGGCCACTTCAACGTTAGCAACTTGATATTGCAAAATCAAACCTGAGTGGAGGCGGCATTGAAACTTATTCCGATCACCGAAGATATGCCTAATCCTGCAGCGACAGATAATGCTACAAGAAGCACTCCTAAAACCCCAACAGCACCTTGCGAGCGAGATGCACGCATTCTCATCAATGACAGACAAGCATAACCCATCTGTAACACAAAGCATTAATACGATCATTAAAAGATCATTGCGTTAGGGGTATAAAAATGACTTAACTTCTGAAAAAAGAGGCTTTGCGAATGTGTAAAGCTACTAACCATGAGTAAGTAACCTCCAATAACTCTCGCAAAACTAATGTTGGAAAACTCAAGGAGTATATCGTCTGCAGTCGCAGCGGTGAATGCGTACAATGTGTCCGGTTCGTTAGATGTTGAATTTAGTCGTTCTGGTGGTCTGACGGAGTAGATTTTCTGTGGGAAAATTGGAACGAGGTGAGGTCATTGATCAGCTGCACATAGTTAGTTGTTCATGAGATATTAATCAATTCATAACCAGCTATCATCTCACCTTGACATACTCTCTCTGCCATTCCGACAAAACTTGTAGTGCGCGTTCTTCGCTCCAGTCGATGATGTTGCCCGTTTTAACAGTGTTCTTATGAAACTGGTACATATTTTGGGCACTCATTAATCGAAACAGCGTTTCTAAACCTCGAGCGCTGCAAAGTAAGCCAAGGATAATTTATTAGCTTTGTGTTATCACTGTCAGCAACTTTATGAGATACAATTGAGGCAGCAAAAACGATCGTATTGCTAAATATACGGTCGATGTTGTCAACTGAATATTCTAGAAATAAAGTTTTCTGAAACCACCTTATACATCACACAAAAGTTTCATATGTTCATAACAAAAAATCGTTTTGAGATCAAACAGCATCGGATTGCCCTAGGTTATTATATTTAATAACAAGGATAATAGTTGACAGCAAACAATTTCAGTTATTTGAATTCAAATATTTCGATACGCTCGCGCGATATTTGCGAGACCAATCCAAGGATTACGAGGTATAATTTCAAACAAAATTTTGGCCGTATTGAGTGACGAAAATCAAGCTTGTTTTCGCCATAAGGCGGTACTTAAGTGCCCGGATATCATCCGTTAGGATTTGGCTAAAGGCGTGACGCGTATAGCAGCTTACTTGGTTATCGTTGAAGAGCTATCTCGTTTTATATCTCCGACGATTAGATCAATGGGCCATTGCATGAGATTCGTAGCAAAGCCAGAGCAACCTTGGCTTAAAATGCTCTTGACGTCAGGTGTCTGGAAACAGAAAGTTTTGAGATAAAGCTTACTGATCAAACAAAATGAGGTACTGTCACTGAAATGAATAAAACGAACTGACTCACTGCTTTTGAGTCATGGTTTGGAGCTGTGGTGGGGCATTCCGGATCGTGCGGATCAAGACACCATCTTTCCGTGTATCCGGTAGTAACTCCAGCCTGGTTTAAAAAGCATTTCAAAATCAAACAAAATCGTGATAAATAATCTCTTTTCTTCAAAGTCTTGCAGATGCTTGCGGTAATTTACACACTTTACGTACACGAACTGTGCCCTGGCATTAAGCAGAATGACAGAAAATGGCCGATTGTTACTATTGTTCAAAGCCTCGGGTTAATACATATCTCATCACGGTAAAATCGCATCCACATTTGCAAAGTCACAATTAAAAACGATAAAATGGTTTGGTATACTAACTAACTAACATCGTCTCCACTCGGACGTTTATTAAACAGAATCAATCACCTTGCGCTAAAATGTTTTCACACATAGGTTTACCTACCAGCATCAGAAAGCTTAAATATTCGCTCCTTACCTGAAGCATAACATCTTTGTAAGTTGTTAATTTCGCTTGAATCGAATCCGAAGGTAGTTCAAGAAACTTGTCGAGCAATTCAAGAGGGCGTAAGTTTGCCCAAGTTACCGACAATTTGGAACTGATGTAAAGTGCGGGCCTTGGTCCTAGCAATTTCGCTCCTTCCCAAAAGCAGTCCAATGGTGTGATAATAAAGCATGGTAACAGTCTGTCTAAAATCTACAGATCAAGAATCACCCTTTAAAGATTCCTCCCTTGTTTAGCCTTTATAGCAGATATATGCACAGTTATTTCACAAAAAGTCTATTTTTTATGGTAGTTACAGGAAATAAAAAGGTTGAAACTGGTTTTTGAGGAAAAAAAATTACCACAGAAAAATCGATGCCACCATCTTCACTAGATGTCGGAATTGACAGCTTGTAGCAGAGATCACTAAATTGCCATGTTCTGATCAAAATAAAATACAAATATACTAAAAAAACGCTTTAAATTAATCAGAAAAAAACTATTTGTGAGCTAAATACAAACGTACTGGTTAAAAACCGCTACCGAAACTTCGGTTGCCGCTTTTGCGGCTTCGTAATGAAACAACAGGGAGTCTTTTGTTGCAACGTCTGCTCCAGTTTGAATCAACATCTGTAAAGTCGAACCCAGGCTACTGCTGCTCGTGCTAGTACCTTCTGAACCACTAGACATTGCGAATTTGGTGTAAGCCAGTTCCTCTTCCAGCTGCCCACCAGCTGCAAAACAACGAGTCGATGAATAAATAAATGATAACTGAAAGGTATCGCTGATATTATAAGAAGCAAAGTATGCTGCGTATGCGTCGTTAATTTTTCACCTACAATTCAACTTGAAAATCTACATAATAATTAATAGAAATCATAAAATATTATAAAACCAGTAGCTCGAAAAAGTTTTAAAAACCAGTAAACAATGTGGTCAGCAGCTCCATTCATTTCGCACGGGAAAGATAACGTTTAAAACGGTGCAATTTTCTAGGACAGGCCAAGAAATGATAGTGTGTGTCTTTGTTGGCTTTCAATAACAACCGCAGAGTCAGATAACTGAGTGGGAATCAAAAACCGTCGAAGAGTGAAGAATAGTATCGAACTGTAGAAGAAAAAAACTAAAAAACAAAAGCAAAAAATCACTCGCTGGTCGAACGCATTCACAACAAATCTTCGAAGGTGGTAAAAGATATCTTAGATCGAGCGATAAACGTTCGATAAAATCACGCTCAAGCCTATACTTCTCTACACAAGTTCGATAATCCGTGCGGATGGTCCAATGCGAAAACACCTTTAAACGCGAAAATACTTTTTGCAAAGCCACAAAGCCTTATCTAGCACACACATGTCAACAAGTTCTCTTACTTCACAGAGCACGGATCTATCAACGCGTCTGCTCTAAGTCTTTGCTATTCGTTTAAAAAATCACCAAAAATTTTGATGCTTTGCAGCAGAAGCTGATATTCGCCAAAACAATGTCTCAAAGGTCTTACATTTTCTTTGGTCTTCTGGGAATTTGTGTAACGAAAACATGTCACGGTTTGAATTCATTTACATAATATAAGAGGTTTGAATTCGACTAACAACCACAGCAGGAAAATACTGCGCTTCAACAACTGTAATTAACCTACATTGCAGTGATTCGCGCGAATTCCAAACCTCGCTTGTAAACAAGTTTTAAGTAGGAGGGCACTTTTGCAATGACCGGTCATGGGAATATGTAAGAGCGACGTTTGTGTAATTTAAACCAAGAGTTCTTTACCCCGGACTGACGAATGGACAGGCTCACTAGCCGATATGAAACTTTGGAAAATGTTACCAAAGCGGCCCTTTAGAGCAGTAGCTGCCGCTCAACATAATATCCCCAATCATTTTGCTTGGAAATAATTGGCATTGGTCATTGCGCAGATCACACAGCTCCAAGGGCGGAATAAGTTCAGCTAAGGTTAACGCTTGGTGTAAGCGAGATTAGAACTGAAAGCATCTGTCATTCTTTATCTAAAAAAGCTACCGCGCACCGATCAATGACTTTACTTTGGAGTTCGACGAATTTGGAAATTCTGGCGTCTATTAAGTTCTTAGTCAAGTCTTTAAATTCCACCGATGACCACCGTTAACACAAGCCGGACAGCCTGAAATCGACAGCTGCTTGAAATGCTGAGCCCAAGTTAAGCGATGTTTCCAGCGCGGTTTCCTGTAATCCCAACGACGTAGGAAGCGTCATACCGAGAGATTAAAATTGTGATGACATCAGTTAGAACCTATGTCATGCGACTGCGTTTTAGCGACCACCGTGTCTTTCTGACGCAACTATGCATTAAGTTATCAACCTGGATTTGTCGTCATGAAGATCACAATTACATGAAGAAACGAACTCTTGTTATCAACCCTACTTAAGTTACTCGGCGATATTACAAGTTGATGAAATAATAGCAGCTCAAGGGTCAGTATAGATTTTCAGATTGTTGGCGAGAGAATCGTGAAACAGATCATTTTGTGCTGTGTGTATGGGAGTGATGACTAAGATTGCACAAGATTTAACAAACCCTTTACCAGCTATACCTCCCGCTGATTGTCGCTTTCTCATAATATTCATACGTAACAGGCGGCTTTGGTCCCAGTCCCGACGCTGGTGTCCAACAGAGATTTCCCGCCAGTGATTTCGACAATTTACCAAGTAAAAACACTTTTAATACTAAACATGTTAACTTTCCCGTATGTTGTTTCCAAAACATTGAAACCTTCCATTTTGGCCGCGCTGCTCGTGGCGAATAAGCGAGTAAACAAAGAAAAAAATTTGCAACCAGTCAAACTTCTACGGAGTATGCTCAGTTAGATAAAACTGGGTAAAAATGCCGAAAAGTTTTTTTTGAAGTTCAACGAAGCGACACGTTAGTGACATACCTAAAGTTGACGCTGGCTGCTGACGTGAAATCAGTGGTTTGGAACCGGATTATAATCAAAAGTATTGCATTTGCTACATCAAGAGACTGCTTTAACGTTTTTTTTTGATATTTGTCTTTTGGTATTAGAGGTGTTGCAACACGTCACGATGATTTTAATGAAATGTCTGCAACAGAGTGGAAAACATGTAGCGGTGTCACGTTCATATGGACACACCACAAATCCCGTTCTAGTGATCCAATCAGACTGTCAGCCATTAAGTTATATTTACGTTTTTCCGACGACAGCACGCAAAAAGTTCATGAAAGAGAAGCAGACAGATCAAAAGCTGACGAGATAGCCGGCTTGAAGCTGATGCCATCATGCTGTGGATTCCACCCTATTTAGATTTGAGTCTCATACAACACTGTCCGGCGTTTACTGAAACGCGATCAGTCATTTCGTCCAAAGATAATATACCTCTGGGCGCCGATGAATATTAGCGCAGACTATGAAACTCAAATTATAATCCCGTTACGAAATAAAGCCAAGACGCCCTTTTACGACTGGTCCGTGCGGTTGACCGCAAATAAAATCCGAAAATGAAAGTATAGGTTCCATCTTAGTACAAAGGCAAATTTTGGGACGGGCTAATTGCTAATTTCGGCGTAAATACCACGCTTCTGACCAGAAAAATGAAAAGACCACCCGGATTTTTGATGAAAACTAGAAGACGTGATCTTGGCAAAGATTTGGGAAAAAAACAGAGAATATTTTCATAATGCGATTAACCTTCGACTAATTGACGACAGAGCGCGAGAAAAAAAGGGTGGCCGTGCACAGATGCCAGTGCTCCTTGCAGTCGTTTTCTGCATGGTTCGTCGCACACGACTGTCCCATTTTTGGGCACCTTATCGCGGAATTACACTACAATTAACACAACACCTCGCCAAGTTCGCCATCAAAAAGGCAAAGTTTGAACTCAATCATAAAACATGCATTTGATCGTTTCCAAACAAGGCTTAGTCGCTATACAGAAGATAGAAGTGTGAAGGCATGCACGCTAATCCCGCCGTTTTATGAAAACTCGCCAATGTTAGACAGAAGGACTTAATGTCAACGAATTGGAATTGATTAATTAGTTACTCTATAGAGTCAGGCGTTGATTTTAATTCAGGCTTGTTACGTATAGGCCAGAGCGGTGTAAGCGAACCAAACAAACCGTCAATCCAGGTGTAAAAAACACGTTCTTGCCACCTGCTATTGCATAGACTCGGACCACCCACGATTAATTGGTTTCATTTGCGATAAGGAATACAACACTGAAATAGTGACACTCATCCGAAGCGGTTAAAGTTTCATCTTGGCATAACATACCAAAAACATCACCTATTACACATACACTTGTCTTTATGTGTTTGGAATGAAAAGTGTCAATGTTTATAGAAAACGTTTGTGCCGATGATGAAAAAAACAGCGGTGATTGGACGACTTAGACGTATAACGGTGACGTATTAAGAGGATTCAGGTTTGACAAAATTATAAACAGACGTTCACCGTAAACAACAGCAGACAGAAAAAGAGAAGCATTCACCCGTCAAAAGGAAATTGAAAGGAGAGATATGTAACAAAGCAGACCAGGAAAACAATTCTAATCATATCTATAGACACAACCTACATTTCTAACGAAAACACTTCCTCCAACATTTTTTCAGACGTTTTTTTCACAACAAAACTCAATAAAAACACCGTTACTTGAACTGTATTTGTTGGTCTTGCCAGAGTAAAATGTGCTGGTTTAAAGCGATTTGCTTGAATTTACTAAAAGTTACACAGATGGATCACTGTTCATGGTGTAATATAAGGAAATTATTTATCTTAACACAAATTGCTGAGGTTTGATTTCGAAAAGATTACCACGCCAGCTAAAACGTAAACAGTCTGATCAAGCTGCGCTAAAACCTCGACGGATTTTGCCCTTTAAGCGGCTCGTCAATCATCCAAACTCGGCGAAAACATGAAACTTACTTTCGACCCACAACTCATCGACATTTGTTTCCATGTGCGCCAGCTTTAAGCCCACCGCGCAAGCTCCCAGGATCAGGACTCCGATGAAGAGCACTGTTGCCGCTTTCCGCTGGATAAAACATCCGAATTTGTGCAAATTCTGTTGGAGAAATGCCCGGAACTTGAGAGCATAAATATTTCCTTTCGCCCTGCCCTGAAACACGATAAATAAATTAAATTATGCTTGGTGGTTTGCCGTATTGTTATTGTAACTCGTACTAAGTGAAGGCTAAAACCCAATAACCACTTTGTATTTATGCAAATGCATCCTGTTCGTTTGCAATATGCAAAGGGAGTTAGTTTTCATAAAGCAGTATTAATTTTCTTAAAGCGATAAATGACATGTTTGGGGGAGTGGATGTTATGTTAATTGCCTTGTGTATATAACAAACTTGTTGTTTTCGAACAACACAGGCTAGCATGCACCAACTCTATTTGAAGTGGACATAGTGGGAGGAGTAGTGTCATGGTTTGTTGTTGGGTTTAATACTCGACAAGTTTAAGCTGGTCTCGCGGTACCAGCGGTAAATCCGTCCTTGTTTGTGTTACAAATAATTTTTTATTTGATAACACTCAACCGGATTTTTACATGACCTTAAGCTACAAAAACTCGTAAAGATTTGAAAAATTGTGATACTACATCCGCATGGGTTTATCCTCTTACACGGTTTGTTTTTGTTTTACTCCATCTATTGTGTTCATCAGTCAAGTATTTAACGAACCAAGGCCAAAAGTCTGTGGCACAGATTACAGCTACCAATTTTAAGTTACGACAAAATTAGCAAAAGCACACGCAACAATACATTATTTAAAACGACATATATCTACGACTCTTAAAATGTGCATGGTGTTTTGCATTAAAAGTTAACATTTTAGCAGTAAAACGTTTGTTGGCATTAGATATCTCAGCTATTACTACATCTTTAGGTCAGCTGGTCATTTACATCGTGATATGACGCAAATAATATCTTGTCGTTACTAATTTGCAATTTTTCTTTGTTGTGGCTTTTTTCAGGAAGTACTGCTTGTGATGAAACATGCACGTTTTTCGGGGAAACAGCCTATATATAATCTAAACATTTAATATTTGCAAAAATCTAATGTAATATAACCCAGGTTTTTATACGTAAGAAACGTATTTGCAAAGTTAATTTTGGTCAATTTTCCCAGTTCTAACGTAATCATCATCTCTTGACTAGACATTTCTGGCGACAGAAATTCATTTCAATAAAAAACGATCTCATTAAGGCAAAATCTTCGGTTCCGTTAACAAATGGCATGCGCTACATTAGCTTCTGTCACTGAACAAACACATGTAAAGTTTTGTGTTAAACTTCGCGGCACGGAAAGGTAAAAGGTTGAAATCTAAAGGTCCTTTTAGAGTATCTAAGTCATTAAAATCTTACTTTGAGTGCGAGAGATCCGAAAGTCGAAAAGGCTTTGGGCTCACAGTGCCTCGTTTTTCAAGAGACAAAAAAAACTTGATCTGACATTCGTGCGATACGAGCTCCCCCCAGTATACAGGGTGTCACAATTTTTGAGATACTCGGGCGATATGCGCACGCCGACCTAGATGAGAACACACCCCATACCGAACGCTTCCAATTATAGAAGCAAATGTTTTCAGAAGTCGGCCTTCTGCCAATGCACGAAGTATGTTTGTTTAACGTTTTTGACACCTAGTACATGGTCTGCATACCAACGAAATGCTTATTTTAAACAACGCCGATCAAAATAAGACATCTGGGAGCGATTTGCCAGAGCAAAGTGTACCATTTGCTCATCGGAGATGAATCAGCAAGGCATGTTGTCACTAGGCAATAAATACAAATAGAGAAGCCGCAGTTTAAGATTAGCGAGATCTGTGCGTTGGGTGGTCTATGTACAATTCTATTGCCCCAAGCGATGAAATCAATTTGGATTATAAAAAGACACTTGAAAGTAGCAAAGAATCTTTCTGGCTCAAGCGATAAAAGTGTCTGTGTTGTGGTCGCGCAAAGGACTTCGAAGAGCCTTTACTCTGTCATGTGGATGTTGTTATAGGTCTTTGATGATAACTATCGCATAAATAATTAAAACAATTGTCGCGAAATTAGATTCCGCGTCAATGGTCAAAAGCAATTCGCACGACACGTTTGAAACCGTGACTTCAGACAACGATTTGATCACACACTGCTGGCAATATCACTCTTGACACATTCGTGTCCGCATCTGAAAAGTCTACATGAAGGTGGACAGTCAGATGTAGGATTAATAAGAAACAAGACATTCCTCTGCACTTACGACCTGGTGTGACCCACTCAAAAGGCGCGGACGTTACAAGTGGGGTCTAATGATATTTTATACATCTCTTACAGCATCAGATTCCTACGATGAGCAGGATGCACTGCCACGCGATACCGTCGATGACCCGTGTCGCTTAAATCTAGCGGTCGTTGTCGCGCGGTATTTGTTATGAGAGGTGACGTGGTGGAAGCTCCTAATTATCCAATTTCGGGGAAACTATGTACAGAAATGGTCACCGCTCTTGGGCACGTTTTATCGAGTACTGCTTTTCGGGACACACACGTTGTCAGTTTTATAAACTCTAATTACAATGGCGACCTTTGGTAGAAGAATTATAGGGAAAAACTACTACGATTATTATTCTGTCAATGAGATTTACACGCTGAAAAAACGGCTGTACAGTTTTTAACAGAAACATTTTAACGTTGAATTCTGTAACAGTTACGTTACGATGGCCACACGATCACGACAGCCAAAGTCCGGCAGAAATAATGCGGTCATTCACACTGCTATTGTATCTTCTCTATTGATATGTTTTTCATGTTCAAAGATAAAGTGGGAGTAGATAAAACATTCCCTTGGTGTTATGATATAACTTAATCAACAAAAAGCATTGAGTAGCGCAGATTTACCCGCTTAACTATACTGACTGTATCGGCCGGCCGTCGACATTTTGGGAGCATCAGAAAAAAGTCGCCCTCTAAAGCCGAGTTTAGAAGGTTAAGCACTGAGGATGTTTTCTCACAGAACTTGGCTAAGAGATTTAGCTTTGAGACACAATGTCGGCCTTTCGTTATTTTAACGCTATGTCATGCCTGAAATGAATTACAAACCCGACACCAGACCGACGCCATACATGAGGTGCCAGGTCATGCATTCATCACGACTCCACACATAGAGGCGACAACGATAGCACACGGTACCATTGCACACTTCACTAAACGTAGTTGAAAGACACGTCGTGTTACCTTAATGAGGTGAATGTTAACCTAAAATGTCGCTTGGTTGTCGTCATTTGCTGCCAGAGAGATGCTTTGACATGTCCTTTGCAAGTTGCCACAACATTTGACGTATGCATTACAAGTCCTGCTTTAGGATTACATAATTTCTTGTGCGTTTAGTGCGTGTCAATCGTGAAATCGTTGAAGCATATGACTTAGCGCGGTAGGTTTTTTTTCGCTGCGAAGTTATATTGAAGAGAAAATATTTTATGGCGCAAGGACATTTGAAAATGAATACCAACACATCTCGTGATAAAATCTTCAGGTGTGATGAGAAACCGCAAAATTTTTGCTTCCAAAAAAACCTGACGAAGAAGGTGCAATATACCCCATGCAAGTCATAACATGTCAGCTTCACTCGTCGAGATCTTTTCTGAGTTGTGAGATTTTAATCAAATAAGAATAAATTAAAAATCCTTTTATAAACCGTCTGTCATCATAGGAAACCGCATTAGGCATTGTTGTTTGGTGACGCACGAAATATGTGACATCCTTACGTGCTCAAAGCTGGGCCACCGATAGAGATGGAAAAACAATACCATATAGTTGAACAGGGTAATTAAGCAAAATGGTAGTATTTAATACCATGCTACGCACTTATCTCGGAAATTTTAAAACTTATCTCTTGTCAACTACCTTATGCGTTTGGGCAGCCGGAGGCCCTGAGCTGCCATTACAAACAGTAAAACACTTGACAGCGCAAAACATGGTAAGTCCAGATTAATGAGTTCAAACGTAAGCAAGCAAAGAATCGGACCTCTCGCTATAAGAACTAATTTCAAAACGCTTTCACAATGTACTGACCTGTTCGACACGCGAAAGAGCGAATCTGGCATCACACCAACTTGGCCTGGAGAGTAAGTCTAAATCGTTTCTGATATTTTTCCGGAATTCTGATTCGGTTGAAGATTGCTGGTTAGAGGTAGAACGGGCTTTGTTTTCGTCACTGTTTATTTGGGCAACTTCAAAGCTGTTATTGCGGGCTACAGGAGCAGGTCTTATTCCTCCCTCTTCCCGAGTTTCAGCATTATCTTCCTGGCTGTGGATGTTGTTTGCGTTTACACTCGCGACAGGATTATGCGGTAATCCTTCTGATGCTTCCTGGGTGACAAAATGGACTCGAGCTTTTGCGGCGTCCGTGACCGTTATAGGCTTCACCCATGGGTCTTGGAGGCGGTTATCATCAGCCTGTCCTGCAGATTGATTCGATTCGATATCATTGGATGTTGCCGCGTTTAGTTCAGCGGAAGACGTGTTTTCGCTCGCCGTCACGGGCATTCTAATATGTAGCGGAAAATTTGAAGCGTTTTCACTGTCTAACGACTCTTCCTCAGAAGAGCTTGACCCACTCAGTTGGCCTGGTAGTGTCTTGCGGACCTTGTTGCGTTCCGCTCGCCGCCGAGCAAACGACTGCTCACTTTTCTTCCTCGATTGATTGCAACTAAGCTTACGAGATGACCGGCTCTCCTTTGAAGACAAGATATTACAACGTGCTTCGTCAGAAGTGCATATGCTCGCCACTCCACAATTTTCAACTGGATTTTCTTCGAGGTGCTTGGCAGCAGCGCTAGGTAATTCGTGAAAACGTTTACCAAAATTAGATCTAGAATTTTGGTCAAACTGTGTCGCCTTTATCCAGCCTGTAGTTTTTTCCACTGCTGAAGTAGTGGCGTCTGGTATATTTTGTTCGCTTTCTAGTGACACGACCCTAATATTTTCTGTGAGTTTACAACGTTTTCCGGAAAGTGCATCGTCATTACATGATACGTCATTAGTTAATTCATCTGATTGGACATTTAGATGTGGCGTGAGGGTAGGGAGATGCTTGTTGCCGTTAAAAGTTTTGGCTGCAGTTTTGTTGCTCACGCTTTTTCTTATTTCACGTTTTGCAGTCGAGGTGCCCACATTGCAGTTTTTGTCCTTGCCAATCGTCGAGTCAACGCACGACCTTAAAGCGGATTTCTTTGGATTCGATGCCATTCTTTTCGCTCTTACAGCGGCTGCCCATGTGATGGTTGTAATCAGGCCTCGTCCACTGAATTGACATTATCAATACAACGGAATGGAACGCGGAAACTTTTCCTTTTGATTATCATGTGATTTAGTCGGATATAATAACGGAGTTTAATAGATAGATTGTAAATATCACAATTACATATTTCTGTAAAGCAAGATGCGATAATCATCATTCATCAAGGTATAGCGTAACCATTTCCAAGTATCTAACTTTCGTAATCTGCTCACATTAAATATAATTGTTACACATGTTGCATTTTCTATCATTTCACTGGCCTACCATACGATTCGACTTTGTTTGGGCAAACCTGGACACTTAAAATGTCCTTAGCAAGAAGTCTTTTCCTCGACCACCCTGGAATTTACTTGTCGTTGAAGGCGACCGCACTGCGCCAGGTGTACGAAATTTGTCATCATTCTTTTATTACACGGGACGGCTTTCTGCGGGTCACACACTACCTCAAGCCAGATTCGGAGTAATTTTGTGTTTACCTCTAATCTAAGATATGCTGATATTACGTCCCAGCATTGTGCTAATATCCAGTTCGCCGCGAGCGTTTACTGCTTCGCAGGCCCGCCTCTTTCACGTGGATCTTTGTATAGAATATATCGCAATCGTACCTGAAAACCACGACCTTGTCTACAGTACAAACAACTTGTTATGAAACTAATGCTTAGTTTAACAACAACGCCATTTTTTCAAAGCGTTATAGGAACCCAACCCAGCCAGTTTAATTAAATGGCAATAGGTTAAAACAAATGCTATTGGCTATCAAGCTTTTTAATTTGCTCTTTTGAGTTTTTATCTGCTGCCAGACAGGCGGTTAAGACATTAACTGGACTAACATGTCAGCCAAGATTATTGCTGCTGTAATTGCTTCCTCTTAGAACTCACTTTTCCCAAAGGTAATGTACACCGAAATTTTGTTACTAATTTACATGTCATCACGTTATCACACACATGTTTTACTCTTTTATCTCAGCCATATTTTGTCCCCTTGTGGGTAGCCCTAATGAACAATGCCCTTTCTAAATATTACATTCTGTGAGGCATACGCTGCCAGATTGGTGTGATATGCATTAAGCAAATCTATAATAACGAGGATAAAAGTAAATCTCCGACTTACTTGAAGATCAGTAAGCTGCTGAACTTCAAACCTCTAGTCGCTACTACGCACAAACAGCAAAGCTGTTAACTGTCCCTGTGGGAAAATAATCCATAGACAAGCACCAGCTCCCCTGACCTCAAGTGTACATTAATTACTACAGTATACTCATATGAAACCTTATTCTGACAAGAAATTCCTACCACTGTGTTACCTCTGAATGAGGCGAGAAATCCCCTCACAGCGCGTTAGAAATGTATACACATAACATGGCGCTGACGACTGTCGACTGCGGACGGATCTCTGTCTTCAAACAAAATCTCATGAACAGAATCAATCGACCGAGTTGAGCTATGGGCAACGTTTTTTTCTGACTTTGGGCCACTCGCTTTTCGCCGAAGAAAGAGATAATAGCAGAGAATAAAGGATCTTATGCGGCGCTATACCAGTCGAGTTTAAGGAGTAAAAACGAAAAAATGGAGCAAACACTTTACTTCTTTTGCTAATTGGCAATGTTACTACTATCGGTTGTGAAAATACTCTCTAAAATTGCTGCAGAATGATTGGAATTTTTTCATTTTCATCAACCGTCGTTGTGTATTGGCTCCAAGGATGCAGGTGCAATTGACTTTAATCTGTATAACCTACTAAGTGTCCGTTTCATTTTACCATCGTAGGAAAGCATCAGACACTTATAAAAAAAAATACGGTGTTGTATTACGCTTTGGTGAAACAAAACAATTGCCAGTGAGTGAAACGAAAGTAAACATTAACGAGGCCCGGATGTGTTAAATTACTAGTGACAGCTTGTCACTCTTTAACATTGCCCACTTTGATGTCAGTTGGTACACCAGTAATGGGTTACTTAAAATGCGACTGAAACCTGACGAAAACAGTTAGTTAATGAAAAGCGGGGATAGTTCGAATGACGTGCCGAGATATCTTGTTTCGTGAGTCATCTCGTGAATCAGAAATCAAAATTAAGAAAAAAATCCTGGCTACACCGCAGTAGGTAATCAACAAAAATTGCAGTGGAATATAGGCCATTACCAATAGTGTTTTTTTGAATACTGCATCTACGCGGGATTAAAAATTCTTACAATGAGAACTATGCCTAAATCGTTGCACGTAAATGGCAAAGAGAATCCGTCATTCCGCTCCGATGACTGGGCTATCGTATTACCGTCCGTTTTCAATGGTGCTTTTTTTCCCTTTTCGATTTCGGGGAGTGGAAAAAGAGCGGACCACACAAGTCGTCCGCGTCATTTCTCGCTTATGGCAAAATGAGATCTCTCTCAGCTTTTATGAAAGCAGGGAAGAAGGCAGCGTAGCAGCTTACTCGACCTAATGCAAGCTCAAGTTAAACATCTACAGTACTGGCCTCGCCGGAACATCTAAACGCTATTGAATTTCTGATTTATTTTCGGACTCCGCCTGGTTTCGGGAAATTATGTCATGCTAAAAATAGCTCCTTTGATACTTCCGGTCGTTAAAGGCTCTGATATCGTGTTGAAGTTTCTGGTATGTTACCATAAACTTAACGGTTTTCACCTGGGTATATTGTGGCGAGATTACAAAGCTTCTCACTTTAGTATATACGATTTTCCACATATACACGGTTCAGCCTGTTTCATTGTAATAGACCACCAACATCGCGTCTGATTAGGTTTACCTTAATTTGTTTGTTGAATAAGAGGCCTATGACGTGTTGTTTTTTACTTGTCTGTTTGTATTTTTCAGCTAAACGTGACAAACGCCGTGTCTATGGAATAATAACATATTAGAAGCCGGCTGTCGGTTAGTAAAGTTTAGTCTAATCTGTCACCGTATAGCAGGATATTTAAACAACAAATTTTGAGATCGACAAAAAATTATTTCAACAAGTAATGGTGTTGTGATTACTAAAACCGTCCTGACTGTAAAAATTAAATTATAAAGTAGTACTATAAGGAAAGAACGGAATAGTTTTTTCGTTAACTTTTAAACAGACAGTTCGCTAAAACAACGAAACAATAACTCGATTTACGTGACAGATTTCTACATAACTGTCCACTATACTGTACTTTTTTCTATTGAGCAAAACATCATTCTTGTTATTTCGGAAACTACTGACTTCAGTTCATCACCAAATGCAATGCGGCTCACATGACAGTCACATCACGCCTCCGCTCTTCACGATCAGCAGTCGCTTCCGCCAATGAACTCTCCACAACAAACCTCAGTGGTCCTCCTGGACCACTTGACCGCATATGTCTGCCATCAGCAGACCAAAAAACGCTTGTTTTACATAAGACTAGTCTTCTTTGATCTATAAATGGATCAACTATATGTCCAGTTGTCCACCTGTACATTCCGATACGCAATCAACAATACGTTCGACACCAGAACGTTCACGAATTTCCTGATTAGTAACGTGTGATATGTAGGAGGCTGTTAGAGTAACCTTTGCAAACATCCGTGATCAAATGCTGAGACTCTGCGCAACTAAGTTTTTGTGGTGGCCTAACATTTACTTCCATATGACAAGACTGATCGTACAAGAGTGGAGTTCAACTTCATGTTGGTTCTTATTGATAAGGAAGAGTTTTTGAGTAAAGGTGAAAAGTGGTTAAAAGCAATTGTCGTTGTATTCTTAACAAACATAACCAACAATTCGTAAATGGGTTGTTTAGCGACAACCTATATAGCACGTACAGCCATGGCTACAAATAAATATAGAGAAACGTATTGTAGCGCCTCACGTGTTTGCTCCTTTCAGCTATCGGTAAGTGTAGGCTAATTAAAAGGAAGCCCTACGCCATTAACGCATCCCCCAACACTTATCTCTTCACTAGGTAGGGTACAAACAACGATTGTCGAGTTCTTGTTTTTTTTTTATCTGTAAAGTCTACCAAATGAAGAGAAAACAGTTTTTTTGTGTGCACCTGCATTATACATTACTTGACGCATTACTTATTACACTTTACTTGATATTCTTTAAAATTAAGCGCCAATCGCCAACCTCAAGCTCTCAAGCCACTTTTGTATAAGCGACTTTACCAAGATTATTTCTTAACATTGGTTTTGCCAATGTTAAGAATTTTTATCAGTATATACTTAAATTTATTTCTGTGTTCTTCTTTTCATATACCTTAACTATTCTTCAGAATTTGTCAAGCGTCGCCATTAGGAGTATAACCAATGCCCAGTATGCAATGCTCTATAGTCTGTACCGCATATGTTAAAATATGCATTTGTTTTACAGGTCAGTACATAAAAGGTTCACTGAGTAGCTAACAAAAGTTTGCATGAATTTGGCAAATATTACCAAGGCTTATCTATTTTGATTTAAGACTGATGAACGTTTAGGGCTAAAATAACATATATAGATTATAGATAATATATATATATATATAATAATAATATAATATATATTATAGATAAACTTCTATTTTCGAAAACGTGCAAATCAAACGCAACTTTTGACGCGTTTGGCGAAACTATGTCAGGCAAGCCCGGATCTCGACAACCAATTTAACACCAAAACGTTTGTTTTCGTAGCAATCTTCTACTGGTTTAAGCGTATTGCCGTGTGAGCAGATTTGTAGGTGTTAAATAGAACTACGAAAGACTAAACTATTTTTGCGGCTTTTTATTATTGCCAGAGTTATAAGAAACCATTTTGTCGTTTGTACGCAGATATTTGACAAAGTCACTTTTCCTTATTATCTCAATTAACGAATGTTAACAAATGATAAGCGATTTCGTCTTCTACATCTGTTACATGTCATGGAATGATACTACAGATGAGCAATATAAAGAAACCACAGGAACAGGATTAGATTTCAATAATTAACGACTTCAAACGGTGAATATAACCAGGTTTTCAGCACGCAAAGGTTCGTAGCTATAAAGATTTGCTATACATACAAATAGATATGGTATAGATTGACAAAGCTGACATTTCCAAGTGACCCCTACCAAGGTATGCGACATGGAAGGAGCGTGAAAGTTACTCCTTGAGGTTCAAAAAGTTATAGCCGAGCTTTTTATTTTACCGTTTTATGTTGCATCTTCTGATGATTAAGCTCCACAGACCAACGTGACGAAGATGACGGATTTAAAACAAAAATCTGGCATTCCTGTAATTATTTTCGAGATCTCATTGATGGTTTTGTTCCGTCTCGACCGACACTTATTCTTCTTCCACGCAAAACGTTTTAATTATAGATTTAGTTTAATTGCTTCTTTAAATCACCTAAAACCTTCTTCGATGTCTTACAAAGCAAAATTCTCTTTCTTCTCATCATTTCATCTCGTAATCACTCATCATTGAATAATAAGCGACAAGTGGCTGATACAAACGCTCTCTGCCAGACTCTGTTTTACAAAATCCCGTCGTGTTTGCGGTTGTGCGATTACAACATCGCCTTGTGCGGGATGATACGTAGTTCGTAGGTATACAAAAGTAGGCTATAAGCAAGTTAGCAGCACAGTTATTTTAGCTTTCCAATCGCAAACAAACCTTATGAATTTCCACTTTTGTTTACACAGCAGCGTTCCAAATTACACGTTTAAAAGATTTCAAAAATCAAAGCCCGCAAGAGCTTGAACAGTTCCTTGCTTAATTTAACTTGTCAAAATAGGTTTATGAGTAAAGTGACATAACCGAATTGGAGACGTTTTACGAGAAATGAATAATTTATACAGTTTGCTGGTGGAGCTTACCTCACGTCCAAAGCTTGTGTTAATCTGGTTTAGGTCGTACATCATGCTCAATCCGAAAGACGTAATTGACAGCGTTGCTTTATTCCTTATAACAGCTATGGATGCTCGTCCATCTTCTCTCGGTTTTTTCCTTTAACTCTTATCAGTGGCCGCCCTTTCAATATCCTTATAGCCAGCTGAAATGAAATTAACATCCGCCCCACTTTATTAACTTCTTTCGGTTCCCCGTAAAGTTTGGAATTTTTCCACTTCCTGAAGGTCTCCTTTGTTGTAGTGCTGAAGTAATCCCGTGTATTTATCCCTAATCAGTTCTTCTGTCATCGAATTAAACTAGGTTTTCCCTTGCAGTCGAATCCTAGGTCCGGCGCTATCCTTGGCCTCTCGCTTTCAACCAATGACGAATCATTCACTGATGACAAAGTTTCCCAGGTAACACGTTAAATAAACATGAAGCCTGTTTGGAAATTTCGAAATGAAGGATCACTACAAAGTAGTTTTAAGCCATTTTTCAAAACGTCCCGTCTTTTACTACGTTTGTTTGTTAACAACAAAATGACACAGGCATTCGTAAAGACCTGACAAGGTGAGGTAGCGTAGAGTCATTGATCAGGCTTAATACATGAAAGCTCTAACCGCAAACTAATTCATTAAACTGGAAGTTAAAACCAAGTCACGTGCAATTCGAACTGCAGTCAGAATGTGTTACTTTTCAAGCTGCTTTTGACTATCTTTGACCAGACCTTGCTCTTGGTCCCTGATATTTTGCGTTATTATGGCGCTGAACAAACGTCCATTCATTGTACTTTGTGTCAAAAGCAAGGCCACTCCTCGTACCCAAGGAAAATTCCGGCTGATAAAAAAATCTCTCAGCTATCGTGTTAATATGGAAAGGAACATCCTTTCTGCTGTGGGTACTGGCTCGAATAAACTGTCAGCTCACTGTTATATTTCTACAAAGGTCCTCGGTCGCACTGACTTAGAATGAAAGTACCACCGTGCTCGGAGTTTAATCCCTTCTAATGTCCCACGCACTGACTAAACCCACTTTCACCATTTGGCTTCTCGATATTACCAGCAGAAAGCATTACACGTCAAGCGTTTAATACCTCGTGTTATAACTAACCTAACAAAAGCATCCAGTGCCATAACCAATAAAGGAAAGGGACGTCACAAACACCGGCGGTAAAAGCGGGCCAATAAAGACAGGACCCGCTAATCTATTTTGTTATCCGCCTCAGTTGAGAACAATCGAGAAACAAAGTAAAGGGGTTATCAGGGGCGCAAAGAGGGTTTAAAAGCATTGGTAGCGTTCATGCCGACCCACCTTCGAAATGACACGCTCTTGACATAATTGCCTGATCGCGTAGTCAAACAGGAAAATGTTAGCACGGCTAATGCAAATGCTCGTTGCGCTTGGCCGCAAAGAAAAAACTTTGAGTTTGACTGCCTTTAGTTACAAAGGTTTCCAAATACCCAATTAAATACCATGTTCATGCAAAAAAGTAATCTAAAGTTTCAACCGTTATGGTATGATGTAACGAACAACACGCCCAAAATTACACCAATCATTGTTACTTATTTCGAAAGGCTGTGTATTTAAATATTCATCGCAAAAAATTGAAATCAAGAAAATTCCCCCCAAATGGTCTTCGCAAAAGTTTGTTGAAAGTTGAAGTTGAAATTTTGCTATTTTTGGGATTGCAATTCAGTGTCAAAACATCTTTAAACGCAACTTTGAGTGGATCTGAATCAGCTCATTGTCTGAGATGGTACGTATTCGTCTCGTAAACACTTAAAACCTTGGCTTTGTCGAAGTGACGAAGCGAAACAACTTCAAACTCGACAGATCTACTTCAATGATGTAATTGTAATTTGCTACCTTCATGAAACCAGCATTTTGGCTTTGTTCTGAAACTTTTGTGATAAACCATTGCCCCATCGGGTACCAGTGATAATATTTGACATCGTATCAAACAGGAATAAACTTTACATTGGGGAACTGTCAACGAAGGTTTATTTTCATAGACCCAGTTCAGCAAAGGACGTTGTTTTCTAAGTGGTGGGTGGTCTTCTCACATGTTATTGCTTCCGACAAGTCCTACTACAGTCGAACCCGAGCACTTTTGGACCACCTCCGTTGAAATTAAAGGCCTGTCGCCAAATGGCTTTGTGTTTATGCCGAAAGGTCCTCGTATCTTCCATTATAATGGAACAACACCTGTCGCGAGCCGAGGAATGTCCTAACCAATTCATTTACTCTATCAAATTCCAGAGAAGCGTCACGTCTTGGTCGCCGTTGATAGATCGACATTCATTATGGTGCGAGCGCAGTCGAAGCTTTTTTCTTGTTTAACCTCATGAAATATTAAAAGTAACCTGAGAGAAATTTTGCCTTGTGTCCAAGTGGTTTTCTCGACTGGTAAACCAAACTTAATTGACAGGGTCATAGTGCATTGTAATTTAATGTCCCTGGAGAATGGCGATCGTCCTGGTAAACAGCGGAGCCATGATGATATATCACAGAATTACGTTGAGACCGAACTGAAATCGCATAAGCAAGGTTAATGAAAACCAGGTTACTTGTAATATAAATCGATTTCAAATAAATTGTACTGACTTTTTCACGAAATCTAACAAAATTTTAACAAATAACACTTTAAAAAATTTGCTTGTGTTGAACAAACTTTTGCATGTGACGTGAATAATTTTTAACGGGAAAGTATACTTTACTTAAATTGAAAGTATTTGTAAAATTCTTGGAGAAAAACTAAAGCCTGTTTTTCCACAGATTCTTTTTACAAAAGCCACACAGACCACCAAACAGATGTGTCGATGGCATGTCTTACTCGAAGGTCGTGTAGGTTAGCTGGCGCTGTCAAATCCTGCATGACACGCATGCATTTATCTTGTAACGAAGCCGCATTGTTACACAATGGTACAATTTCCGACTAATTGATAGCGTCGAAAGAAAACGGGTGACATTTCGTTCAGTCTTATACGAATCAGAGAAATAGGCGAATAGCTGCTAACTGCGGTGCTTATAAAAACATATTATTGAAAAAATCCGGGAAACCGCACCACCCGTGTTGACGGCTCACGATAAAGTTTGATATAACACTGGATTAGGGCACTACACAACAAATCGGCCACACACGGCGAAGTATTTCGCACGCCCATGGGCGAATGAAGTCAGTCGTCGATCTGCGACAGGGCCACAACTTGAAAAATAAATTTGACAATTAGTAAGCAAGGATGAAGGATCTGACTTTATATTTGATCTCTTATCAGCAAGTTTATAGACTCTGCTGATTTGAGCAACTTATTTTGATTTGCTAAACGATTTCTACGAAACGTTTATCTTGGTACACTCACCTAAAAACACATAAGAGATCAAATTGAAGGAATGTGAGACCTTGCTGCATATACGTTATCTTTTTACATATTATGAAAATTACGACATAAATGACTTTAGAATAAAACCTGGATGCGACATATCGCCATCCAAAGAATATTTGAGAATGTACCTCACTTTTTACTTATCTCAAAATGATCAAAGCTTGGTATTTACCTTTAATAGACTGTGTTCAAAATTAATGACAATATCATCCGTACATGTAGGGTCGCAGAAAATGTCCGCAATTATGTTTCATACAAGCGGAATGTTGTTTTTTTTTAAAATAACATAAAAAGTTATTTTTCCTCCCAGCAATAATTGCATTTATACATTTCAATTTAACAGTACGTCCGGGAATCTCATAAGTTACAAAAAACGTTAGAAGTGTTGAAGTGAGTGAGTGTTAAATGAGTTGAAATAGTAATTGTGGTTGACTAAGTGTAGAATGACGTCTTGTTAAGTTTTGAGAATCCTTGATCAACTGAGTTTGTAGATCATTATAAATGTACAAAACGATAGTCGTGAGAGCAGCAACTAATCTGAAAAATGCGTTTCGTGGCGTTGGTGTTGGATAGGCGATTATTACATATTAAATAGACACTAATTATGCCATCAAATTTTTAATTAGATAGATTGTATATTAAACAAAATGAAGCCACCCGTGGCTCAGTGTCAAAAAAATTGACGTCTGAGGTTTGTTTTATCCTTTCTTGCAAGTAATTTCAAAGTTAATAACAATCTAATATAGGAAAGTCCTCTTCGACAAATTGGCTTCTAATTACAATTTTTTACTTTACAAGAATTTATTAGATTGACGTGCTGAATGCGTCATAAATCTTGGTATGTTGTGACAAAAGACTGGGATTGTTTTGTTAAAGTTTTTTGCTTGAAAGCGAAGGGTTTTTGAGAAACTAAATCCCAATCCATCCACGTCTTTGCACGTGTTACACGTCACATGCCGCCTCCTTCGCCCTACACACCTAATTCCGGCCAAGCTGTTGAAAGTGACACTGAAATTAAGGCTCTGAACGTTCAGGGGTTGGTTTCCTGTCCCGTCCTAGGGGGTAAAGTTGCTTTTAGGGTTTTGATGTACACGCCTACACTAATAAATCTTTCGGTTTTGCAAGTAATGTTGCATGTTAAGGGAATACATCAATTCCTTAGAGAAAATGTTAAAACCATGTATGGGTGCGAATACAAACTGCAGGTGACAAGCATTGTATGGATTAAAATAACTTTGAATTTTGTTCATGAGACAAGCTGTATAGAGAGCAACAAAATGATTTAGCTTGTCATTTCAACTCGCGCTGTGTTTTGCAATTTATATTTAACGTTGAAGTTGCATGTTCAAATTCAAAATCGTAGACAATTATTGTAAACACATCCCGACTTGAAGTGTACCACAAACCTCAATCATCACCGACAAGAGACTAATGTGAGCAATGGTAATTTTTTGTTTCCGTCCGGCGCCAATAAGTATAGAAGTTAATCTTTAAACGACAAATTTTGAACTATGACTGATAGCTAAATACCGAAGAGGTTTCAAGCTAGTGCGCTTACTTCGTTTTTTGCATAAAATTCACAAAATCTCCTGTACTAGTTGGATTACTTGGAACCATACATTATTTATTAGCATGGCTAACTCAGACCAATGAAGGAATTTGGCGTCCGGGCTACAACACATTGAGATGAAAGAATGTGTTGGTTCGGTAGGATTAGGCGGTTATTTTAAACTGCTAATACTTTTGTTCAAAGTGAATTCGCCCTTACACACCTTTCGATGACTCGAGACATAGTGGTTGTGGCAATTATAGACTACTTCTATAAATAAAAACTATATCCATATTTAGACACAAGAAGGAATTTTTGGATATTATTTTCTTTACAAGCTTGCATATAAGTGAGAAGTAGGTCTAACCTTAATAACCAGTTAAGATACCAGTAATTTTACGAAAGATATAACCTAAAAGTTAGAGTGAAATAGTACAATAAGGGGTTGACTTTTTCAGAAGGCCAAATCGACGATCGACCGCAGCCTGAAAGTAGTTATCAGGCTTAATCCACGTGGATTTCAAAACGTCTACTATTGACCGCAGAACGTCTTCTACAAACACTGACTACATGAAGAAACGCATCCCAAGGTGTAAAACGTCGCATTAGGCTTAGAAGTGGATACAACTGATAGCATTCCTATGACAGATTGCCATGCTGTGTCTGGGGCTAAATAAAATCTACAAAAACTTGTTGAAAAGATCTATTAGTTTAGAGTTCTGATCATTTTACAGCGATAGATGTTTTGAGTACGGTCTAAGAGTGAACTGACTTCACCCGCCTTTTATTGTAATCACATGCTTATAAATTACAATACTGTGTGATGCAATCGATTGTAACATTCCAGCGAGTTCCGATAGTATTCATATCCACTCCATCATACCTCATATTTAATGACGCGCTGTGCATTTTCCTGTTGTCACGCATCGCAACGTGTGGGCAAAAATCAGAGAAAATGTCATTAGAAAAATGAAAGACCCACCTGGCAGTACGTGCGCTCTTGCAGTGGCGATTGCGTTCAGTAACGGATAAGAAACCGCCTAATTACGCGTTATCAAGTCAACTTGTGTTATAAGTTCTAAAAAATAGTTCTTCGAGGGCCTCCAGGAAGTAAACGTCTGCCAAAGTGCTGTCCGAAAACCAAAATCTAAATTTGATACGCGTAAACTTTCATAATCTGTGCGAACTGGGCACATCGGAAAAATACTTGGCTGGCATGCATCACCCACAAAACCGATCAATTCCATGTTTTGCGGTGAAGAGCTCAACTGATTACTCAAAGCTTGCTAGTGTGAAGAAGAGTTGTTAAAAGGTCAAATTTGCGAGTTTTAAGCACCCACCTGTTATGATGGGGAACCTAAAAGTAAGAACGAAGCTGCTTGGAAACCAAACGACAAAGTACTTTCCAAAATATTTATATAATTATTCAGAAGAAATACGTATGCTGCAAGAAGGATGAAGAGTTGTGCGACTCCATTGTTATGAAAAGATCTAGGCCTGGCGCTGAAGTTGGTCTTAGACCCAACAACGCTCCCATGTGACGGCAATTCTTTCTCAATGAGGCGTTTTCCCCCTCGTCGCAGCAAACTATATCTTCAAAAATCTACTTAGTATTATCGCTATTTGTAGAATATCTAAAGATATATGACGAGCACAAGTAGTAAATAACAAATAAATCGAAAAAAACGGGTACAAGAGCATGTCCACGCTACGAGCAACAACATGCTCGAAAAATATCGCAAGACTGAAAGCGAAACAATAAATAATCAAAAAAAATCTCAAGTTTTACCAATAGCACATATATTATATAGGCAACCTTTCCTTGCCCCAAAGTTGCTTAACCTAATTGGTAGAAAATCGGTGACAGCATCACGGAACTGTCTGTAATATGTACAAGTGTTTGAAGGCTCTGTAGCAGTGCACATGATGCTGGGATAGCGATGAGAAATGGAACAGGATATCTCCGGTTTCCCAAACGGGCAATGTCATTCCGGGAATTATCTATCACGACGAAGATTTAAACCGGATCGCACCGGTTTAAGTTGGTTTCGGTTTGGTTCCGGAGAAATATGCTGAAACGATCTCGTTCTGACGCTGAGGCTGAAACTTGACGTTGCCGCGCGGCACCGATGCCTTATTTATGACCTGAAATTTATGTTACTGGAATTATTAAGAATAATATTCAACAATAATAATCAAGTAGTTTTAAAAAATAACCGCACAACAATAGTAGTTGTAAGATATATGTTTTACGGTAAAACTTTTACCGACCACCAACAAGTAGACACTGACTAAACTCAGTTTCAAGTTACTTGTTGGCTTAGTCTCGTGGCTGGATTTATGGGGGGTTTCTTGGCATGTTCTTTCGGCGGTGACGTATCAGCTGCAGGCGACAGACTTCGAACAGTGATCACTTCATTCGATCTGGCAAAGTATTTGGGATCCAACGAACTTCCTTCCCTGCAAAAACCATTACCCACCAGAAAAAAAAATATTATAATTTTGCAACTACTTCGTTACTAATAAGTAAATACAAAGAAAGTTATGCAAGATATTCCACATAAATGCTTTACTAGGTCAAAAACCAAACAGTCAAGTGAAAAAATCACATGCACGATATTACCCTGAGGCCGCATTGGGGGATTGATTTTCTTTGTTGTGTTTCCCAGGTTTGTAAACCACTTGAGGTACGGAAGCCACGCTGGGTCGAGGTATCCGTCCAGCATCGGTAGATGAGCCCCGCGACATGGTCGGTAGATTTTGTGGGCTTGAACCGATCGCGGATACCGGGGTTCCGCTCGTAACGGATAAATGCGGAGGTTGCGGAGCTGTTCCACCAATTGGAGTGCTGTAGTTAGGCTAAGTAAAGGAAAAAATAATACAAATTGCACAAAGCATAAAAACATTGCGTAAGGGATAAATAATTTATTTAACTTGATAATAGGTTGATGAGGACGAAGATAAACGTTAAAAGCATTTAGACTAAAACTAATCTAATGAAATACACAAAGTAGATCCTTTAGCTACGCACTGACCACTTGCTGTTTGTATGTAGGCTGATATGCATTCAGTGGTGAAACGTGGTGTTGTTCAAAAGTTGGAAGTGAGTTATGTTGGGGCAAAGGTGGGTTCGAAGGTGGAGGGGGATTCCGGCGCGAGGAGATTTGTCGTTCATTTAGCTGCTTGTTTAACCAGTTGATAACTATTGAACAAAACAAGTATTTTAAATTAAAGAACACCTATTTCAACTAGGATATTGCGGATTTTTCCAATCACTTTACAAAACTGCAGTTATACCGTTCTCATTGGTCTTGAGCAATCCTTTGCTTTCTTCCAGTTTGGACAGAGCGGCTTCAAGTTGTTCTTTTAACTTATTCAAATCATCCTCCCTTGTCTGTCAAAACGTAACAAGTTCAGAGCGATAAACAGCTAGACGCAGGATAGATCATTGCAAATTATATAAAAAATATTTGAGTTCTAACCAACCCTAAACAAATAAAACACATAATACAATGAGTTGTTGTGATGATCAACACCTGAAGAGCCTTTGTCTTTTCCTCCAGCTCACTCTTGTTCTTCTCATACATCTGCTCCTTCTCTCTGAGGACATTCTCCTGTCTCGTCGTCACTTCATTCTTCAGCTTAACTTTCGCCATGTATCCACGTAACTCATCCTGCAATCTCTTGATGATTTCGTTTCCCTAGTTTAGAAATAACTCAAAATTATATCACAAAATTCAGTAAAGCTTGCGTATTTATTGCAGTGCTACTTTAATAAGTTGGTTCCAAAAAGGATAGTGAGCTCTTATTGTCAGTCATATTGCACAAAACTAACTGTTTTCCTCAGTACATAGCAATGAGCAAAAAGCTTTGACAGCAAACGTCACCGTATTAGCAGACTTCATAATAAAAAACAACTATCATAACCATGCACATTGCACAAACCCGTATTATTTTACGCGATTCTAAATTGTGAAAATTATTTTAAATGATCAACGCCACCACAACCATCCAAAGATTTCTTAACTGCACTGAAAACACCAACTCGTGCGCATCGACATTTTTACTTCTAACATGGTGGATATTCCACGAATGCAGTTTCTTTGACTCTTGATGGAATGATTGTTTAATAAGCCATTGACAAAAGCAAAAACAATGCTTGCGTACCTTCAGAATTTCATCTGACATGGTCTTTATTGTGCCTTCTAGTTTTTTAATTTGAGTTTGCTGTTCTGCTATCCTCCCATCAAGTTGTTCCTAAACACACCAGAATACCACTTAAAGCTACCCGAATAAAAATGAGATGTCATTTACAGTATACAAACTGGTCTATTAATTCTCATAGCCTATAGAAAATAAAATCATGCATATACTTTTCTATTTAATCAAATAAACACATATTTCATGCACAAAAACCCATTTCTAATGCCAATCCACTAAATCAAACATAACAGATACCACCAGTAGTGGATACGCCATTGGCTTTAAAATATGTAATGACTGATAGTGGTAATCAAGACAAGAGTCAGCAAGTAGCTGAGTAACTTGCTCATCACTTTCAATGTTTAAGTGTCGAGACCTGAGACCTACGCCACAATGTTTTACCTTTTGTTGTTGTGCAGCATCCAGTGAAGCTGTGATCCTGGATACGAGTTGTTCCTTGTCAAGGAGTTCCTGTTCCATCACGGCTACTCGTGTTTTAAGTTGCTGTATAGTTTTCTCCTAAAACAATAAAAAACCGTTATCAAGTTGACAGTATCATAACTCACAATACAAAAATCGGGAATCTGCTATAAGCTGCTTGATTATACAGAAAGTAGTCATAATTCAAGTTTATTGAATTGGAAATGGTTTTCAAAAAAATACAAAAATAAAAGGTTTTACTTTTACCTACACTATATAGACCATAGATGCATAGAGTATAAACTATACTATACTATATAGACCATACACTATATAAACCTGATTATGTCTTTCAGCCTCAAGAGAGCTATTTTCACGTCTGGTTTGTTGCAAATCTGCTCTGCATCTTCTGTGCTCCTCCTCCAATGCAGTTAATTTGGTCTTCTGTTCTCGGATGGTGGCTTCAGCTCGATATCTCCTATCAGTTAAATCCTGCGGAAATGAGCGCACTGAATTAAAAAGTAAAGTTTAAATAAAATTTTTAGGTGTGACTTAAAAGGTTATACATTCAGAGCTTTTGGGTCTGTGGTGCCGGTAATATCCTTAACTATACTATACACTACTCCCTAACTATAGTTTACTTCGCCAGGTTTAAACGTGGGCTGATAAATTTACTGTAAAAACAATACAGTGTCAGTGTTTACACTTACCTTGTTTATATTTTCCACTTCTGTCAAACGACATTCTTTTTGGCGAAGAGTTTTTTGATAAGATGTGTCTAATTCTTTTTTATCCTTGTCATACCTCTGTTGCATTTCTTCTTGCATCTAAAGTAAATAAACAGCCTTTATTCATCCATACATTTGCAATTTTACAAAACATATTAACTCCAACAGGCAGTTGCTGCTATACTTGTCATAAAAGCCAATAACACAACCAACCACCTTTAAAGCTTTTTCTCGTTCCATGTTTAATTCACGTGCATGATTTGACGCAAGTCGTTCAGATCTGCCACCAGCCTCACTGCGGAGATTGTCCAACTCACGAGTTCGACTTGATAGTTGCTGACGGGCCTGGTCCAGCCTCATTCCAAGGTCACGCTCAGTTGCAGCCAACTTCTCTCTAAGTACTAATTGTTTTTCCTGAAATTTTTTCCAGTCATTTTATCATCTTTAAGCAAACTAATCAAAGTTTGATGGTAATGATAAGCTTAGGAGAAAAATGTTGGGAAAATCGAGTATATAATTCGAAGCAGAAACAGTGAAGCCAGAGGAGATGCAAAAATTTTAATGGCAGATGTTTAAGTAATAACTATACTCATTTTGCATTAAGAATAAGAGTAGTTATTATTTAAAACGTGTGCAACTAAAACATTTACAGCTACTCTAGCTCTAGTGTTATTGTGTTAATGATACGTTTTTTACGTTTCAAAATGCTGACACTACAAATAAAACTAAACATACCAGCGTGGTTTTCAAGCACGAGGCAAGATATTTTTTCACATCACTGTCTGTTCCAGGGATAAAGCTCAAGGTGAGATGAGTCAAATGTTTGAAGGGATTCGTTTCAATTACTTTTAAAGCTCCATTGCCATGGTTTATTCCAAATCCAGCTGTCAAACCATCCTCCATAACAAACTAAAGAAAACATGAAATTATTCAAGTCTTTAGTGCATAGCGCAGTAGCAACTGTAGCAAGTTTTAGGTAACAATACAGAAAAGTTAGCTCATGTATTAAAACAGTAAATGTATTAGTAGTCTAAGTAGGGATTTCGATTAGGAATGCATTGAAGAGGATTTATATCAACCTAGAAGAGTTGGGTGCAACAGTGATGAGACATACCAATTATCAACACACTTAAATGTTACAGAACTGGATACATAATTATTAGTCCACCACAGTTCTTTCCTGCTACTTGGCTGCGTCATTCACAAGCTTTGCGACAACCAAGAAGCATAAGGGGACTTGGCTTACGTTTCTGACAAACTGGTGGTGTTTAAGAACTTACTAAGGTTTTTATGACTCCGTCTTTATAAAATTGCGTAGATTATGGTTAGAATAGAGAGTAGTTGACATAAGTTAGCTTTCAATTAGCAAATTAAATGCACATGCTGAGAACAAATAATAAATTACAAGAACTGTGATATGTTTTAGACAAGAATTATGAGCATCAAGCTCACAATATAGTAATTTATGACTAAGAAAAAATTAAACAAACAACAAATAAATACTGCCCACAAAAAACATATTTTTTCCAACTGAAAGCCAGATTTCTAAGAAATATTCAAATTTCATAACTTGTGCAACTAGGGAAGTTGCATTAGTAATTCCAGACAAATAAAGCAAATAGTCAATGAATTAATCATTTAAGTTCCTTTTTTTCGTTGCAAAAATGGCTCATAAAACACAAAATGTCACATCATCCTTTATTACACCAGTATAGCAAGAACTCAATTATAATTACTACTACCATAATGAGAAAGCAAGTGTTTGAGTTCACATTAGATGAATGCATAGAACACAAAATTTTTAAAAGGAATGGCTTTAAAAAATTTATTCGACTATGAGGTCGCGACTGACAAATACAATCGCCTGCAAATAAGTCAAGTAAAAAGAAAAACGTATCTGAATGCCATATTTCAGTAATGGCGTTACAAACTAGTAAAATTTTGTAATAAAATCATTACTGTTGTTGTTATTGTTGATGCCAACAATACAAAAATAATTTCATTTAAAAAAATTGACAGGCTAGAAAAAGAATGACTTTAACCTACTAACATACCACAGTCAACACTATATATTATATATATACTAAGGTTATGATTTGAATCATGTCATATCATTGTTGAGTGCATCTAAGCTTTCACAGTAGTGAATTCTTGTAAGTAAAATAAAATTTTAAACAATGTCATTTTATGACATGTTGGTGAGTCATATCACTGTTAGAAGCAGCAGCCAGCAGATTATCGTGTCAAAATTGTCAATGTGTTAATTTAACTATATGGTGGCATTTCCAAATAATATCATTCACTTACCAACAACAACAAGCACCATCCACTTACTTGTAACACTAAAGTAAGCATTTAGTGAAACCTTGATAATTAAGCAGCTTACCTGCAAAAGAAATTTTGGACCATCATTTTTTTCTTCAGCATGACATTGTTCAAGCAATGCAATAAACCTTTGAGGAAAGGCACTAAAATCCACCAACAAACCTTGTTGGGTTTTCAAGCTAAAATACAAAGCAATGAAAATTTAATTATATATATACAAGTACTATCTGGTTTGAGCCGCCACTATATGTATAAAATATATATACAAATATACGGTACTGTTCAAATTACCACTGGAAGTCTTCTTCTCCAAGACAAAGGGTATAAAGAAAAAAAGGATCTTTTCCATCGGTAAGTCGAACCAGTAGATCTTTTCTGTGCAGAGGCGATGTTGTTGTTTGTAGTTCCACTGTAATTTTTATGCTGACCTGCCTGTATAAGTGATGTTATTCTGAAATAACTCGTTATATATAAAAAATTAAATTATTTGGCTGAAACCCCTACTGGAAAGTTTGTATGATGCGACGGAGTTTGGCTTCTGCGTCAATTTTCTGGCGCAGAATTGCCATTTTTCCTAATGTTCTATATTACAGGTATTCCGTTGGCGTTAGGCAAATTTTGGCATTACATTTATTGGCGCATCTATCCGCCGCACTGAAAGCAAACTTTTCAGTAGGGGTTGAAACTAGCTGGCCTATTTTTGACTTGATTGGAAAATTTTCTGTTTTGGAGAAAGAAATCTATGTGCAGCAAAGATCAAAACATAGCCTATAACAAAGTACTGTGAAAATGAAAATTCTCCGCACAGTTTGCAAATTTTCCAATCTGGACTGCTGAAGTTTCCAAAATTCAAGTCTTTAAATAATCATGGTTTACCTGTCTTCGGCATCATGGCTTTTAAACTGAACCCTAAGGAATTCCGAATACAACGTTTCAGTCATCTTTCGATCTTCTTTCAGTCAATAAAGTTTCAACCTTGCCCACCAAACTTTGGAATTACTGTAACCTATCAGTTTATACTTGAAACTTTGCAAGTTCAGTATATATTCTATGACCAAATACCTAAAAACTCAGTAGCTGCATTTCAACACTTGCTCAGTCAGGCAGTGCCCTTAGTATTTGTATTTCAGCAGCTTTAGGCTAGTCAGTACTCAGTCAATCACGATCAGTAGGGCGTATAGGCAGGGTTGCCATACCATCCTTATTTCTAAGATTTGTCCTTATTTTAAAGGTCCGTGTCTTAGAAAATATGTTTGTCCTTTTTTCTAAAAAATGTCCTTATTTTCACTTTCGTCCTTATTTTTAGGGCGAAGGTGGGCACTTTTGTCCTTATTTTGGGCATTTTGTCACCTTTACGATACCATTTTGTACCAAAGAGATACCAAAATTATGAACATGCAGATAGTGTCTTGTTTTTTTTTTTTTTTTTTTTTTAGGAACATTGGTTGCTTTCTCTTGTTGTACACTGTTTAAGGTGGTATTCCTCGTTCATTTTCTAGTCGTCCTTATTTTTGAGTTGAGACTGATGGCAACCCTGCGTATAGGACTAGGCTAGTTGTATTTCAACATAGCCTATAGGTCTATGAATGGCATAGCCTATAATCCATTTCCTGTATTCCTATCCAAGCTAAGGCTAATCAGGTAGTGGAAAAGACAGTCGTTTAGGCTTATTTAAACCAAAATCTAGGAAAATTTACTGCGATCTTTTGTAAGATCTGAAGGTGGTTTATTCCAATTGGTCTACACTGTAAAAAATCTTTTCTAATTATAAGTCAGTGAGACAATTGAGACTAATAGTTAGTCTTCCAACGAAAAGTATGGCTTATAGTTAGTCTCAATTGTCTCACTGACTTATAATTAGAAAAGATTTTTTACAGTGTAGGCTAGCAAAATACAACCGATGGCCCGACCCGGCTAGTCTACGGCTCTTAAGACTTCTTACTGTAACGACCAAAAAAATTGGTTTTTAACCTTGCTACTTGAACGAATTAGTGTACCATGATTTCAAAATCGAAGTTATAAGACTTTCGGGTACAGCCTCTGTGGATTATCCTGCAATCTTAAATTTTACCGCGAACATGTCACGGTTTGCTGCCGTATTTAATAAGTGCAACGGAAAATACACGCTCTACTAACCATGCAATTCCAAATCCCGAATCGCTTTTGTTACATTGATATCACATAACAATTTTTCTTTGATATAAAATCATGATGATACGATTATATGTACTATGTTTTAATATCTTTACTCTTAGTATTGTACCATAAATATTGCATGTAATGATTGTACTGATATTATGATAATCGATAATAATCTTTATTATCAAGTTCGGCTGATTCGCCTAAATTATTTGTTTCAAAACGTTTAATACAATACAAATATTTTAAAGATTTTAAAAATACTAGAACACAGTTTCGATGCAAAAAGTCTATGACAAAAGTTTGAAACGGGTTTTCGAGTCTCGATGAAAGATGTGATAGGCAGATTGTAATGTATTAAGCAACAAAAGCGGATATTTTTATCATAAATCCCTACTTCATCTGAAAGCCTGAAATTAGGTTAACCGTTAAGTAATTTCCGAATCAGTCAACGTGCTTATTCAAGTTATTCGCATATGCAGTTGGTTAGGTACCTTACATGGTATGTATATAGTACTGTAATTTATTCATTTTCTTATTCGTGGATCTTGCTAGTTTACGCTAATAAATACTAGGTAAAGGAAAAAATTATCAGGAAACTGGTAACCGCCATAACGCGGAAGTGGTTTGGTGTCGTTGACAATGAACACAATCCCTTTACTATATAACCCGATTAAAAGCTTGATAGTCGCCGATTGTGCAACTGATGATATCGAAATTTGAGACGTATTGTCTGGGTACATCCTCAAAAGGAAAAGAGCTTAACCAGTATACGGAAGACGTCAGTTTCTTCCCGTTATAACAGAATACAGTATACTATAGTGAAAGGCAGTAGACCTAACGCATGTAGGCTACAATCCTATAAATATAGGCCTACTCACAGATAAATACAGACCACTATGAATTTTGAAAAACAATTTTTGTCTTCAGTTGCTAAATAGAATTTAAAAACCATTTGCGATCTTCATTTGCAAAAGGCCTCCTAACGTGAACAAGTAGCTTGTAAATTTGCAACAGTCCAACATACCTAAAAGGTTACAATGTTTATCACGATAAACAACCAATGGCTTGACTGTTTAGTCTGACAGTCTGATCAGCTATTATCACACGCGTAAATTTCATGTTTCATCTGTGCTTCGCCACTTGTGAATTGGCCATCGCACAGGATTTCAAGTCAGATTTGTAAATAGCAGATGTCGCCTGCCAATCAGGCCCGTAGTTGTGCCCCTCCTGGAAACATTTGAGCCTATAACACCAACAAGCAGTGACTTAAATTTGCATTTTATTTTCCATTCAGTTTACTGATCAATCTAAAATCATTTAAGTAGACTAGTAGCCTGTAGAAAGCGTAGTTTTACAAATAGCCTAAGCCATTGAATTTGCTATCCGTTTCTTTGATACTGTACCTAAACAAGATGCACTTTAGTTATCCTATTAGCTGTCTATCAAGTCATTAAGTAGGTCTACCAGTTATTGAATTAAAAACGTATTTTCGAAGTTTAGTAAGTGAAAACTCCTAAAATTTCTTGATCCCGGACTGAAAAACAATTTTATAAACAATAAACAATTTTATTTCTGGCGTGAATCAGGTTAAATGAAATTCCTGAGTTTCGTTTATAATTTGTAAAAATATCTTATTTGCAATGTAGCGTATCGTATGTTTCAATACGCGTAGTATGCCGCCGAACTGACTATTATAGCCATGAGTGGCTAACTCCGATAAATCAATCTGACTCTTCAAAAAGGGCGTCTTGACCCCAGCTTCACAGGCGACGCTCACAATCGAGCATACCAGTTACGTCATGATTGCTGCACATGAACATAAACATCTTAAAACATATACCAAATAACAAACAGGTAGCATTGTACAATATATTTAGACCTAAATCATTACAGCAACGACCACATTTGCGGCTATATTAAGCATATGTGACGCGTTGAAACGCTGTCGCATTGATTCTTTGCATTAATTTTTGTAAAGATTTTTCTTGTAGCAACTTTAGAGTGTAGCAATGCACTACCTGGTTAAAGAATACATCTTGGTGATTCCTTTCTAAAGCGTGATCAATATCCGCATCTGCATCTGCATCCGCATCCGCAAACACTATATTTTACCTTTTTTCCACTCAGGTCTAAGCTACACTTTTTTAAATTGCTGTTTTCGGCTACTGCCATCATTTTTTTTCCAACCTGCAATAGCACCACAAGCAGAGGTCAATTGTAAGCAAATAAGCCTATAAACTTACTATAAAATGGGAAACAGCGCTTCACGAGATATATGAGACTGTGAGTGTTATATCTATTCGTTTTTACCACTATTTTCTGAAGCCCTTTGTCTAAACAAGGAGAAACAATAATCGCGGACATATAACTGTAGATATCTTATGTATAATGTATTATCACTATATGAAATATCTCCGGGCCGGATTCGGGCCCAAATTCATACTCACACTCTGTCATATTATTTTATCATCGTAATTTCATTTTCTTTACACGAATAAGCATGCATGCAGAGCGCTAAAAACCTCCGGCAGAGAGTAAAGCGCAACTTGGAAAAAGATGACGTTGATTCATTCAGTGAATTTACCTTTCGGACCTAACTCGGGCTTGAAATAAATTTCCCTGTTCAGGTTTATAAGAATAAGGCCTGTTCACAACTCTGCCGATAAGCACCAGCCCAAAGAGCGTTACCGTTTCATGCTTATGTATAGGCGGTCATGAGCTTTGCTAATTATATTTGCGTTATAAAGCAAAAAACTTTTACCTGGACAGTAACATTAGGTGAATATATTCAGGTAAATTCGAAATAACACCGTTTAATATTGAAATTACGACAAATTTATGTCTGTTTTATTGTTATATGTTTATTTTAAACCACCTTTCATAGTTGCAACAATTGTAATACGCATGTGATTGGTCCGAGATATAAAAAAGTTTGGAGAGCGCGGAAGTATTGGATTACAACAAACTAAACTATTAGTAGAAACAGAAAGTAAATATGTAGGTCTATAGAAATTACATTAAATACAGTCAAACTGACTAATCACCATGTTTCAAACATAGTTCAATAACATATCTTGTGTTAAAACGTGCCCAAACACATGTAACTTAAGCCATCACAAAGTACATTCGCCGAGCTAAGCTTTCATATATTTTTGGGGTAAAAATTAACCCATCGAAAATCGATTTCGTCGAGTTTAGCTTCTTCTCTTGCATTTGCAAACAGAAAAGTGCCACATCATCACATGCAAAATTCTCGTGCCCAATTCTGACATCAGAAATGACAAGTTAATGACGGAACGAATAAACTGAAAATACACATAAGCATAAATCAGCACATGTTTAGGTTTACAAAAACATATCACATCATAGTTATAGCTTACACTTTCAATATGACGACGCTGCGTTATAATGACGAACAGCTTTTGATTACCAGGAGGTAAAAATGCAAATCTTAATTTTTGTCGGGTTTTGATTATTACGTCACCATCGAAAAGAAAAACTTATACAACTGTACAGCTCTGGAAAAATCTTTGAAGTAATAACTTAAGTTTGCAGAATTTAAAATGAAAATTTATAACTTAGCACAAAAGTCATGC
This sequence comes from Clavelina lepadiformis, assembly GCF_947623445.1. NCBI lineage: Eukaryota > Metazoa > Chordata > Ascidiacea > Aplousobranchia > Clavelinidae > Clavelina > Clavelina lepadiformis. The sequence goes on along the minus strand of NC_135244.1, from coordinate 7,710,250 downwards.
AAAATCGGCAGCCCGAAGCTTCTTATTACTTAAATTTAATCCGGTCCAGAGTAAATCATGGTAGGTTGTTTAATTTTCATGAAAATCAAAGTGGAGCAAGGGTTCCCGCGAAAAACGATCGGAAACACTGGCTTAAATTTAGAGACATGTTTGGAAATATCAATTGAAAGACAATTAGTTCATTAGTGTTATTTATCTACCCACCTCCACAAGCTATCTTATTATAAGCGCAGCTTTGTTTGTTGACATCTGACACGCTCGCACTGGTGACACCGTATTGTTACAGTGACACCTTTCATGTTTCAGCAATTTCATTATGTAAACGTAGTAAGATCCCTTTACGGCACAATAAGGAAGCGCTTGTCAGTTTAGCACAGACACTCATATAAAATGAACTGCTTAAATCAAGCAATAACTGAAGAAAGAATACACCAGGTATGGCAAAAAGATGATTATATGCACGACACAACAGCTTCTAAAGTTAAAATTAAAACTGCTTCAATATTTTAAAGATGTGAAATGATAAAGAAAAAGTTTAAACTTCCAAGACTGAAGCTAACTTTAAGCAAGTAATACCCTGGTTTTTGTAGGTAAGATTGCTCCTGTCGTTAAACGTTGATTATGAAGCTCGGGACAAGAAAGATTTTAACCGCACTCCGCTTATCAAAGCAGGACAACTGAAAAATGAAGACTCCGCTTATAAGATTTCTAAAGTAGGCTACGTATTGTAATGTGGGTCCTTGTAAACATCGTATGAAATACGCCGTTTCTTTTAATACCAGTATTAGATATGTAACCGACTAGAATGTGTTTTGAAATTCGAATTAGATTTATATTCTAAAAGCGAATGAATTCATCTCCCTCAAAACTTACTCTAACAGGCATTTATTTTATTTGTCGATTTGCACCAGATTCTTATGAAATCCGGTGTAAATATTAATGCAGTGGATAACAAGCAGAGATCAACGCTTCACTATGCAAGCGAAAGTGGTCAGTGTACAGTGATAGAGCTTCTACTAAAAGAAGACAATATCCAACTGAATGAACAAGACAGCGATGGTTTGTGCTCAGTATGGCTACTCACGTTAAGTAACACTTACATAACATGTTTGTCTTTGAGCTCAAAACTATAATCTTTTTTGTATATCCAAAAGCAGCTGAATGTCTCGTTTTGTTTTTATAACCATCCCACTTTATTTCAGGTCGTACGCCATTGATGCTCTCTGCTCTCAATGGACATTTTCGAGCTTCCCGCATTCTAGTTTTGCGTCTGGCCAAATTTGATTTAGATGTCGACCTGCGAGACAAAAAAGGATACACTGCCCTGCTGCTGGCAATCAGGAATAAATATTACAGCATCGGCATGGATCTAGTCAAGTATGATTTCATGCAACGTTTCCGTTGTTAATATGAACACCAATAACATGAGAGGAGAGCAAATTGTAGTTAATGCAGTAATCTATAATATATAGCACTTTAAATAGGACGTCTCTTGTTTTCGAAGATACGGCAATGCGTGCAGCACGATACGAGACAACGAAGTATTTAAAAATGCATCCGAATGGCTGAAAGAAGGTTTGAACGAGCAGAAAATGAGAATGGGTCAATTTATGCAGACGCTTTCCAGCAGATCACAGAACACAAATAAGAAGAATCGCACAGGTACAAACAATGGAATTCCTGAAAGTAGGCTCACGTCCGCGGTACCGCTCTTGACGCTGACAACAATGCCGGAGTCGGATGACAAGGACGTAGAGGCAGCTTCAGGAATAGATTTCTCTGGAGGTGATGGAATTGCGTCAATCAAGGAAGCGGTCGCAATGTCCGGTTTGCTATTTGAACCAGATCCTTACAGAAAACATTCTAGACCTGTATCAAGCGCTTTATCCAGGGTCAGCGTTGCATCCAGCAAGGTTTGTCTCGTTCAAATTTGTCATTAAAATTTAACAGGAATAAAAAAATGGAGGAAGTTCTCAGTTGAGACCTTTTCCAAAATATGCACACAGATTCAGGGAAGTCAAAAGTTGCAATCATTTATTATCTTCTTGTTTATGTTCTTCATTTACTTTTACATTAAAGCCTTCTGTATTTTTGTAGAATTTCCGGGAGGTTATTCCTAATATTGCGGCACAAATACCAGATATCGCAGAAGTACTTGCTAATGCTCGCTCTGTACCCGAAGAAGGAAGTGTGATAAGCATACCCGCATCCCAAAAGAATAAACATGGCGATGATCTCCCAGGGTCGGTTATTGCCAGAGACACGCTTCTGTCTGCATCTTCCATCAAGAAATCCCAACGTCGTGAACGTAACGTAAGAACTGGTAAAGGAAAGTTATCCAGTGCTAGAAAAGAGTCGGCCAGGCCAAGAAAACCAGACCTGGGGAATATTAACGTTCCTATGAACGAGTTCTCGTATCCACAGCTACGCCGAGGAAGTAAAATATCACAGATACTTGCCGAAAGCACACCGGCTAAAGATAGTTCAAAAAACAGCTTTGCTTGTATAATGGCTTTGAAGCAAGCTCTTAAGGAACAGCAGAAGAAAAGGTTAACTCGTGACAGTGTAGTTCTTTCCAGGCCGTACACGTCGCTTGGGGCAAGTGGTGAAAACCACGAAAGTTTGAATGTGCCCATGAGACCTCATACGAGAGCCCTGGATTCTGCCTACAAGGGTATTCCGAAATCTTTACTCGCAGAATCTATCAAATCTGCTGATTCAGGTCAGCCACGTGCTGTTTTTCGGTCTAGTGCTTCAGTCAACACAATGATTTCTCAATCCGAACTTTCCGAAGAGCCCTACACGCCAAACCATCGTTTAGCGAGGTATCGTGTACACAATTCATTATTTGCGTTATAATGATATCGTAATATATTCCGTAAATTACAACTACTCCATAATTGTTTTTACGACATTCTGTCATATTCTATAACTTTATCATAAGAGTTACATTTCATTCCAGTGCAATTGAAAGAGCAAACCGAAACATCAGAACGTTATTTTCTCTTTATACGGACAGCTATCTTTGGACACCCAAGCCACTGAAACCGGATTCACTTTCCGTACAGGTACGCTTATAACCTATAGAATATTATCGTCTATGATTTTTAAAAACATCTTATTTATATTTTTAATTATACTACAAACCTACTAAAGCTTCAATAGAGTTGCTTCAAATTTCTTCCCTCAGAAAATTTTGTTACAATGTAGTCTTAGGCTAGGCAAAATTAAATTCTTGAGTTTTTTGTCATTTTGCAATTTTGCCTTTTCTTTGTAAATTATTTCATCGAGTGTTAAAAATGAGAAAGATACTGTTATAATGATTAATTATAGTTCACAAATAAAACATATATCTGTTGGCAGATGGCGGATGACAAACTTACAATTGGTTCAGATCAAAGCAATTCGGTCAGCGATTTGGCAAGTTTAGTGGATCTTTCTTCTATTACCCAAAGTGATATAGGCAGTCAACGTTCTCCTGATTCTAAACCCACGTTAAAAACGAGACTAATGAGTGGTAGTGCAACATCAAGAGCATCTAGGAGGTCGGCCGGACTAAGAAGCGCTGGGAGTGGATCAACGACACGTTGAAGACCTATCTGTTGTTGCATACTATTCGAACGTTGATATTGAGTTTTTGCCAGGATAAATGTCTGTAAATACTTGCAGAACAAAAAATATTTTGTAAAAAGTTTCATTTTGCGCGACTATTCAGCTATTTTATAAAACTATTTATTTAAAAATGTTTGACTTGAACGCATTTGTCAATTGTTTTTGCGGGCGATGCGTTGCCTGTAGGCTTTCCCCCGAGGCATTATTTGTGGCTTTTGTACCTGATTTAACCTACCGCTCTTTGTACCGATAGCCTGTAGAGTCGTTTCTTCCTATTGTTTGTTTTATTAGGCTACTGGCTTGCAGGTGAAATGCCAATGTTTGTTCAGATTTGTTCATTCAGTTTTAAGGTTACGCTAAACGTAAGTTCAATATTCGTGCTGTTGACATTTTTGGAATGAGCCGTCATCGCAATTGACTGGAAATAATTTCCGCTTAACTTTCAATTTCCTCGAGCAAGGCAAAACACAAAACCGCATTGAAATTTCTTGCAAGCGGCTATAAGGAAGTGGAAAGCTATTCTGATACGCCTGTCAATATTTGTGTTCGTGTGTTTGCCTTGTACCTCGCCAGCGAACGTCAGCATCAGCAGAGGTAAACTGCGAAGCAAAAGCATATTTCTGAGTGACGGTGAAGAAATGTTAAGTGTATAATATATCATCATATATAGCTTATATATAGTTATGAACGGTACAGAAGTGTCTAGGTTGGTATATTTTGGTTCTCAACATAAACCACAATGGTTGACGGACCACAGCAACAAACTACCTGAAATTGCTTGTGGAGAAGTCTTAGTTAAAGTCAGACTAGCTACAATATGTGCTTCAGACCTGCGAACAATTTCAGGTAATTCACACAAGAGTCTTAATAAGGTTGTTATGACGACTAATAGTTCTATTCAGGTACCATATCATCAATATAATAATAATAATATAATCGGCGTTTGCCTTACAACTGGTTAAAATAAAGTATTAAGTATTGCACCAGTATCACAACCAGCTATAAGTTTCTGAACCAATTGTCCACGTAGAGAACGGAAATAAATGTGAGCAATATCACCAGCATGAGAGGTGAAAATCTAAAAATATTAACATATATTGAAGCTTATTTATAAACTTATAAAAGAGGCCTTTTACAATTCTTCAAGTTTGTATTGGAACATGTTTTAACTCATACTGCAGTATTTTACATCGAAATGTTTAGTTTTGATTTGCAAAATTTAGGCAAAAATTGGCATTTTTGTTTGAGTTATTGGTCAACGACAGCAGTTTTAAATGTTACATGTTAATTAAAATGACCAAAGTCAATCCAATGGAAAGAAAATAGTTCGCAAATGCAAATTTTTCATTGGTAGTAAGCAATTTGTTTTTTTTTGATGAACAGGTCAGAAAACTTAAACATTGTACATACTTCTATTAATTTTAGAAGTTTTAAAAGGCAGCGAAGTAGTGATGAAGCCAGTTTTTATGTCTAACAGTAGTCAAATTTACCAATTCTTAAAAGTCCATGCAGTTTTTCCTTTAAAAAATTTCCCTTACTTGTTTGCAATGATTACCTGTAATATTGCCGTCATCAATGCCTGGTGTATGCGCTCTTGTTCGAGATTTCCTAGAAAAGCTATATAAGTAATTCATTAACCGTTTATCATTTACATCATAAAGCGAGATTGTTCATAATACATAACTTTTTAACATAATCTATGAAAACACGACAGCACTTAAGTATAGTAGGCCTACTTATTGCTTAAACTGCAATATATGACATTGGAGGACTACAACTTGAAAGCAAGTATTTTGCGCAACACTAACAGCTAATATGTCAAACTATTTTTATGTTGCCATATTATCCAAAAACGTTATTTTTAGGAAAGCGGTCGGAGTGTTTGCCCTCTATTCTTGGTCATGAAGCCGTGTGCGAAATTATAGAAGACAAACGAGTACCTGAAGAAGAACATCGAACCGTTCCGCTCGAGAACGGAACCAGGGTGACTTTCAGCGCCACTGTTGCTTGCTCGGAATGTTCTACCTGCAGGTAGGTTTGTAGTGCATATTCAATATAGGCATGTGCGAGCAGTACCGCGGTACTATAATACTGAATTACTGTACCGCGGTACTTTTTCAGTACCGATACGGCTGGTACTTTTTAAAAAAGTTGTGAATCTCTGTACCGAATTACTTTTTTCAAGAAATTTCAGTCGGTCCTGGTACTCGGTACTTTTCACGTGATTATTTCAAAATTTTAACAAGCATGCTTTCAACAATACATGTTAATTAATCCTTAATACTAATCTTAGCCTCTGTTGCTCTTTTTAAACCTAGAAATGTCGTGTAAAATTGCAAGCGATTAACATCACATATGTTTTGACCTGGAGTAACCGTTACCGGGGGCACAATAACGGCAATTACTACATTTGCAACAGCATCTTTTACACAAAAAGTACCGGTAACGAACCTATAGTTGTCCGCAATCCAAGCAATGTACTGCACGAACTTGTCGATTGTCAAAACAGATCACACACCTTTATGGGTCTGGCGGTCCGCTGTGTAGGCGAATTTTTAGAAATACGACTTTAATTTCAGACTAGGTTGCCCTCAAAAATGCAAGCATTTATTCAAATACGGGCATGCTGCCATCACTACGGGAAATGGATTCAGCGGATGTTACGCTACGCACATGATTTTGAAAAGAAGCACACTGATAATTCCTTTGCCACCAGAGATTTCTGACCGGGTCGTCGCTCCAGCAAATTGCGCTTTAGCGACAATGGTGAACGCTGTTGAACAAGCCAGGTAATGCATATCTTATAGCATCAGTTTATAAGTTACTTGTTTTTTACTGGAGATTTTACAAATCTTGTTTTATGGAGTAGGCTACAAGCAACTTTAAGGAAAAATGATATGTATCTTATCTTAGAACACCAGCTACCAATCGCGTTGTGGTAGTTCAAGGAGCAGGTATGCTTGGCCTGTATGCATGCGCTCTACTTCGGCAAAAAGGTTACGAGCGGGTGCTTTGCTGCGACAACATTCAAGGTAGGCTTGCCATGGTAGAGAGATTCGGTGGAGAACCTTGCCAAGATCTAGCAATGGAGCCAAGCGGTAAACTTAATAGGTTAAGCAAAAAATTTCTGTTGACCATCATCGTAATTGGGTTTTCGTATAATTGACAAATAAAATGTAACACAGCCTTCGCGGACTGTGTGATTGAAGCTTGCGGAAATCCCAATGTTCTTCATGAAGGCATGTCCGCAATCCGTTACGAAGGCGTGTACGTTTGGGTAGGAATGATTCATCCTGATTCTCAGCTTTCGATCACTGGAGAAGAAGTAAGCATAAACCATGCATCCTACACCAAACTTACGCTTCAGATAAAAGTTTCTAAAAAGATTATTGCCACTGGCTATATTCAGGTGATACGAAAGTGCGTCACAATTAAAGGAGTACATAATTACCATCCACGCCATTTGGAGGAAGCTGTTGAATTTCTAAAAGAGACTTATAACCAATATCCATATGAGGACTTATTGAGTCAACGTTCGTACAATTTAAAAGAATTTGAAGATGCCATCCGCGTTGCCAACTCAAAAACGTTTCATCGTGTTTGCATCAGTCCATAGCCAACCTGAAGAAGCTAAAATGTGTCAAAGTTTCATGATTTCAAAGTTTCACTTTGCATCATTTAGACTGTTATAGGCTACCGGTTCTAAGGTAGCCTATTAGGCCAAATTATTATTTTTAGATTAGCTTACACAATCAAACCAAGTGACACTCCGCTCGAATATATGCGTTGATCAAAACTATTGAGTGTACAGGCTACTTTAAAATTAAAAGATATTTTCAAAACATGTCATGTGTATCAACCAGCATTTACAATAATAGGCCTACTGTAATCTACCCTATAGTGGGAACCCGGAGGCATGTTTCTTTAGAAAAAACGGATTTACATTGTCTAAAATAGCGTCAAATACGTTAGATTTTGCCTATTTTCCAAAATGACAGTTTATGAGGAATTTCATTAACTCAGATTTGCAACCTCACAAAACATCACATCACAAAACTCATTGTACATGCAAGCCAATGTAGAGACAGTCAGGTCGGGCCGTTTGGGCCGAGCCTACGACTTACTAATAGGGCGTATTATTTGCAAATCACATTCATCTTCACGCTTTGATAGAGGATACATGAACCGAAAGTTAAAAGATTTTGTATAAAGATACAACTTTTTGTGTGTTTGTCGATTATATTCCAACAGCGCCGCAGCTAAGTATTTGTTTACAGTGGCGTAGCCAGAACAAAATTGGGGTGGGGGGGGGGGTTGCTAAATATTTCATGAGTTCAAGGGAACTACAAAGTGTTTGTTTTAAGACACCCCCACCTAATGTAGAAGCCCATAGACACAAAAATTGGGGGGGGGGGCTACGGCCCCTTTCGCCCCAATGGCTACGCCTATGTCTGTTTGTGCTCATCAGGGTTGCCATATTGGCTTTTTTGACGCCAGATTCTTCGAAACTGGCTTTTTTTATTACTGTTTGGCTTACAAAATTTTGTTTGGCTTTTTTGATGAAAATTGAATTTAATTGCACAAATAATACCTATAAGCAATGCCGTAGTGGAGAGGGTGTTCTCTCTATTAACTTGCATAAAAACTAAAGCAAGAAATAGACTTCAGCTGTCTCTATTGGAAGCAACAATTAGAATTAGAGCAGAACTCTTGACTTCTAATAAGTGCTGTAAGGAATTTGTTCCTTCAACCAAAATGTTGAGTAGATTCAAAGCTGACATTTTATATTCTAAGAAATTCTCTACTGAGTCTGTCAACAATGAAGAGGACAACCTTTTTGAAGAATAAATTTTTATGTAATTTATGTGTAACTTGTGATTAAATTGTAATTTTGTGGTTAGTAAAATTATTTGGCTTTTTTCGGCTTTTATTTTTTCTCATCTTGGCTTTATTTGATCACTGGGATCTGGCAACCCTGGTGCTCATGTGGGCAAGATGTGGCCCCTCAAATGGTGTGCTCTTTTACACCTCCACTCTCATTTTGCAATAATATTGTATATACATGTTAATAATGACGACACACTTTAAAATAATATTATTCTGACAAAACTCTGTAAAATAATATCAGTATTGACATATATAGCCAAAAAAGTTTAGTTTAGTTTAAAAATAAACAATACAATTTTACCTGGTTTTACCAATGCCTTTATGAATATTATAACGTAAGGCATTTTTATAGTATTTATAAAGGCATTGTTTAGACAGGAATTTTTCGGACGCCACCTAGCAATCGAAAAAGTTCAGTTGGCTTTCGCGCTTTAGGCATTTAGCCTAGGTTATTTTGTTAGGTAGAATGTCTGAATGTGGCCCGTTGAAGTTTTCAACCTCGACCTGTCAAACATTTTACGTAATTGACGTAAAATCTAGTCTATGTCGGCAATATCTTGCAAAAGTCTCTATTACCAGTCAAACATCATAAAGGTCAGCACTGATCTTTTCGCTCCCCAGTCCGCACAGGCCACAGCCAATGGTAAAAAATAATAAAAAGAAGTTATTTAGGAATAATGTGTTATAAAAGCATAAGCAGAATACAGGAATAACGTAGCATAGCCTAGCACTAGTAGCACAAGGATTTAACTATCTTAATCTGTTAATACTGTGATAAATTGGATCTAGTATGCAGCAAGTGCACAACCACATGATGCCTTTGTATACTAAACCCCAGCTACTCAAATTGTGACGTCATCTGGTTGTGCACTTGTATAGAAGACCCAATATGTCTGGGTTTTAGTTTTATTTACGATATAGCTGGGCTTCCAAGTTGCAAGTCCCAGATTCAAACCCTACTCGGTTTGCAGGGTTGGGCAAGAGCACACTCAACTTGCCTATCACACCTTGCACCTTGCCTATCACAAACGCCTGGCAGCCTTGGACCACAATTTGCAGTGCACACCGGAATTTTGCTTTTGAACACCTGAGATCTCAGCCTAAACTGTCATACTCTGTCATCCGGCCTGGCAGCCTGTGAGTGCGCACTTGAAGTTCACCCTTAGATCTTGTGGAAAAAGGCCAAGAAATACAGCTTGGAACCCTATAAGCCGCAGACAGAAACATGGGTTCAACATACAGGATTAGTACTGTTTTTACCCATGAGCACTTGTAAATTACTCAGGCTGTCAGGGTCCTTCGATTATACAGTTTGTTGTTGGGATGATGATTTTGCCTAGGCTAGCCCTTGTTTCGTTTTCAAAATACAAAACTAAACACATATCTTTATCTAATAAAGAGATGCGCAGAGTCAACTGTATTTACATACATATGATACTACACGTAATACATAAATTTAGTTGAAAGGTTTAGCCTACCGTTAGTTTATAAAAGTTTAACTCATTTACCACATATGTTTCTCTTGCATATAGTTACACTGTGTAGTTATTTGCATAATTATATAATTCCATACCCAATATGAATTGTACACTGGAAAGTACCCTTCTTTTTGAAAACCTGCATGAAGATCAACATGAAGTTGCTAAACTCATTAAAGATATTAAACATGGGTTGACTTTGCCACACTCAGAAAGAGAAGAGGAATACTGGGCAACTAAACTTGCTATGATACTATTACACAGTGCATTATTAAATGAAGATGATTTTGTAGCTGAAATACCCCTTTTAAATCAGCCAGTTAATACAGCCAAACCTATTTCATGGGAGTCATTATTTAACATTTCCCTTAAGTCTGGGATCTTTAGCCATCTTACTGATGTTGCCTTTTCTGCGTTACAACCAGACACTTTTTTGGTGGTTGTTACTAAGTTTAGGAACTATATTGAAACCAAGACAAATGAAGATGGAGGAATTAATGATGCGGTTGTCTCTGTTGCGATAGCAATTGGTTACTTGTATGAATACAATTACAAAAGTGAGAATCTTTCTGTAAAAGTGTATAATGAATTTAGTAGAATAATTACTTACATGGAATCACTGCAACCCACTACGAATCACTTACAGCATCAAGTTGATAACATGAACTATGCGCTTGCCAGGATGAGTCACTATTTAGGGCAAAGATCAAAGAATACTGACAAAGGGCTTGACAGAATAGATGTTGTTGCATTGACTACTTTTCAAAAAGCAATTTTGTTGGACAACATCGAGCATCAAGTGTATGATTTACAGCAATGTTCGAATAAAATTTCATTAACTGATAAAAAAGTGTTTGAGAGAAGCTCACCTATAGAGCCTGATCTACTTGTTTTGCTTCAGTCGGCCTCAGACCTCTTCAGTCATCTAAGTAATTTGCACACTGACAGCCCTTTGGAAAGAGCTACTGGTACTTCTTTTTTGACATTAGTTAAAAGTTTTGCTACAAATCTGGAGAATCTAGTGAACATGCTTTCTTCTGCTACTGCACCATTGGATATGGTAGGAGAAAATCGAGTTACCACTAATCATGTTTGGAATGTTAAATCTGCTCTTGATACTGCAACAAATCTTTTAACGGGATACAATGAAGCAACTAAATATTTACTAAGTTGTTTACTTCATGAAAAAGTTGGCTTCCAAACAATAGAAAAATGTATCACTAGTCTTAGAAAACATCCTGAATGCTGTTTCAGGACACAACATATATGTTCCTTGTGTCAACTTCTGTTTTTATTGCAGACAAAGGATATTGATCAAGTTGATTATAAAAACCCAGATTGTGTGCATACTTCGAGTCACTTGATATCGTGCTTAAAAGACCTTCTTGTACAATCGTTTGAACACTTGCCATTAAGATCTAAAGTAGCTCTTCTCCAAAACATCTATGAAAATTTCAACATGCAGCATTATTTTCAGTCTGCTTTTGAGTTGAACAGTGACAAAGATTGTGGGAAGTATCAGCAAAAAGTCACATTTTTTTTTAATACACTTACACGATCTTCGGCCAGTGTAAACACCGACAACCTTCTGCAGAGTTTATGTAATGTTGCATTCATTGGTCCTAAACTAACAATACAAAAATTAGTTGAGCAAGTTGTGTATCATGAAGAACACCACACCATTTTATGTGATGCTTTGTGCAAATTACAGTTTCTTCTGCAACTTGCCGATTCTGATGACGAAAGTTTCTTCCTGAAATGCCTTTGTGATCCTGAATTTTCCCACAAGGAGGACAATATCTCCACAAATCAATGCCAGTTTATTGCCTTGCTTCTAAATGCCGAGAATAATCTCAGTAGTGATCTTGTGCAAACAATCGTGCGTAGATTGTTCCAGAATCATGTACTAAAGCCACTAGATAATGAAAGCTGTTTAGAAAATGAGAAAAGTGCTGAAATGAAAAAATCTCTTGGTTTATGTTTGAAGTTGCTTGAACATGTATTTCAGAAAAATGAAACACTGTTTAGGGTTATATCCTTCTTTGACATTTGTTGCTTAATATATTTCCTTGCAAGATTCTTCGATGTGACTGAGTTATCGGGACAGGATGATGGTTACGTAGTCAGAGTGAAACAATCACTAATCTACATGGTAGAAATGCTTGAAAAGCAGCATAGCAATAGACCAGAAGATACTGCTTGTCATATTCAGTGGTTACAACATGCAACTAGTTGCTTACGATGGTCCACTCAAATGTATCTTTACTTTCTTTTTTCATCCCAAAATAACCACTACTGGTTGACAATTCCGAAGTCAATTGAGTCTGTTTGTTTAGTCGACGACAATGATAAAATTAAATTTAAAAATTGTTATGGTGAAGGAAGTGGATTAACTGCCTGGCTCCAGAGTATTATTGCTGAGAAATGTTTGTTTCCCACAACGTCCCTCAGAGTTGTTGACTTATCCATGGAAGAGCGAGACATGTTTGTTTATGGTATGATATTATCGTTGGCTCAAGTTCTACCGCATTGTATGGAAGGCGATTGGAATGCAATAATGCAAGCTATGAGTGATCTCATTAGAGAGAATTACTTGCCTATCCCTTATCCTGCAGAAAGATTTCAATATCTTCCATTTCTAAACATAAAAACTTGCTCCATTTCTCTCAGCATTGCTGAACTTTTGCATCGTGTAATTTTAATAATATCCAGCCCTTCCTGTGCCCATTGGATGAAGGAACCACTTTGGACAAGATTTGCCAAATGTTACGCTGTTACAGTTAAAGGAATAATTGATACTGCAATTACTCTGGACCTTGATAATTTAAGGAGAGAACAATTTTTTATGCTGTCTCAATTGTTTTTGTATTCTTGTGATTTCATTTGCCTGTTGGAAAGTGGTCAGTGTACAGAAACTGCATGCAATTCTGTCTTTGTGCTTTCACTGGATTTGTTAAACACATTGAGTAAGATTTTTCAGAGTTTGCCAACAAAAACTTCTAAAGAGGATGAAGTAGAAGTTGAAGATTTGTTAAAGCGTGACATGTTTTATATGAAGCCCCTTATGCTTTCATCTGTGGAATGTATTTCCAATGATAAAATTGAGGATGCACTTGTGCAAAAACTGCTTGACTTAGTTTAAATGTTTAACTTTATTATTGTGATAGTCATATTGGGATAATGTTCATAACATTTTTATATGCAATCATAATGTTTCTGTAAGTTACGATGGCTTAAGCAGTGCTTTCCAACCTTTTGTAGACAAACAATCATCCAAATTTCAAGTGTAAAATACCTTGGCAACCCACCTTACAATACCACCTTTTCTAAACAACTGAGTTTTTTCATTTGTTAAATAAGGTATTCTTAATCTCACTTTTGTCTACAAGCCTATTCAGAGACTGCGTTACATCAGTACAAACAGCTTGTTCAACTGACATGTACAACAGTTACAGCTGTTAATTAATCACCAATATTAAAATGGCATGTGTATTACCAACCAAGGGTCCAATATAATCCCCGTCAAAACATGTTTGGTGTTTGTTTCACTTGCAATTTGCCGACAAGTATATGCCTTTATCCTATGATAGGTTAAACGCTCAATTTGTAAACTACACTGTGTTGCCATTTTCTTTTGTTGTAACATATATGTTTTTTCTTTGTTTTATTAACAAAACTGTAATGCAGCTCCTTTTTCTTCGCTTTTAAGTTCTGTGTAATAGTTGCTTACCATAGTTCTTACTCCTGAACCATGATGCACATGCCATGGAAATCCAACAAAAATCACTTGCTTACCAAATTTGTGTGGTCAGTCGCCACACAAGGGTCGGAAAGCACTATCTTTATAACTGTTGTAAAATATATTAATAAGAAAGATTTTCTTGTTACCTTGGATGTTAAAACCAAAAGACATGAAGTGACAAGTGAAATCTCTGTTTACTATGTTTCAGATCTGCTTGCTTGTAGGATGTTTTTGGCAAGGTAGCAGTTGGTATTTTGGTGCACAGGTAAACAAAAGCTGAAGTGGAAAGAGTAAGAACGTGACATGGAGATGGTTCACAGTTCACAGTATCATCGAGTGTCAACAGAGAGTGATGATGACGACACTCACGGCGATATGGAAGTGATACAGGAATCTTCCTGGCAAAGGCAAGATTGTTCCAGGAATAAACCAGGGTCACCTTGGACATGCACATGCATAGCACGTTTACTTGTTTCATACGTTTTGTTGATAGTGGCTCTTGGATTTGCTATTAGTCGAATTCCTGTTCACAAGGTAGGTAACACTTGCATCATTCTAGTTTATTCCTGCGCTATGATAAGATATAAATAGATTTCAACATTTGAACGACAGAAAGCATTAAAAAATGTTTCTTACCTGTAAATTTTCTGTCGTTGACTGTAATGTTTTTTAATTCATCCTGTTTCATTAGTTTCATCATCATCACCAAGGTGGGCAACCTTTGATGGCAGAGGAACACCATCATCATGTCTATATGCGAGCAGCTGTAGCGGCAGGTATGTGGTGCTGCTAAGTGCTAATACAATGACAAGATGATCGATGGAGTCCATAAAATGGCAGTGCACAAATGCTTGGTCCCGCTTCATTGAGGTGGAAATCATCTGAGAGCAAAGTGTTGAGATTTACAATTCATCGAATCGCAAGAGCCAAAAAATGGTTTTAATAGTAATAGCTATCCAGATGTATTGGATGACACTAGATTAAAAGCAATAAAAAAATGCATAATGCAATCATTTTTGTGGTCCATCGCATTATTGCAGTATACTCCATAATCTTGCCTTAATAGGGTGTTACAAGAAATTTCACTGTGGTTCTGCCCCTATTGTTGTTATATATATAATTTGAATATATACTACTCACAACAACATATTATGCTATGAACCAGGTCACAAGGACTGTTCCGAAGCAGGTGTATCTATACTACGTGATGGTGGTAATGCTGTAGATGCTGCTATAGCGACACTTCTGTGCCAGGGTGTTCTTGAACCTCAATTCTCTGGCATAGGTTAGATATTTTCGGTTTATATGTATATATTTATTCCAAATATTGGATGTAACTACTGATGATGATTATAATTTCTTAACAACATTAATCTCTATGTTTTCATTTAATTTCGGTGTTTATTTTCGCATTTTCAAGGTGGTGGTTTTTTCATGACGATTTATAACAAAACAAGGAACTCTTCAACAGTGGTAGATGCACGCGAAATAGCTCCCAAGTTAAGTACCCCTACTATGTTTCAATCCATTAATGGCTCTATAATCGGACCAACCTCCATAGCAGTTCCTGGAGAACTGAAAGGTTTCAGGTTAGCTCAACCAACTCACTTTGATTCAGTGTCTAACTCTAAAAAATCAATTCATATTGTTAACTCTTCTGCAGTAGCGCTCTGTTTATGATGTTGATACTTGCTTTTTATACCGACATTAGGTATGCGTATGAAAAATATGGTGGTGATGTAGAATGGAGCAAGCTGTTTTTAAAGGCAATTAACAAATCTGAAAATGGGTTCAAGATCACCCCAAAGCTTGCTGAATATTTAAAACAATCAAAAGATGAAATTGTGAATTCTAAGGAACTCTGTAATCTGTACTGTGACAACTCCAGAACTGATGTCAAAAACGTTGATGATGTCGTACACAATGTCAAACTTGCCCAAACTCTAAGACAAATTAGTGAAAACGGTACAGATATGTTCTACAACGGTACAATGGCACAGCAATTTGCAGAAGAGTTAAAACCACATGCTGGCATCATCACAGCAGAAGATTTTGCAAATTACAATGTCGAAGAAAAAGAAGCGATGAAAATTCAACTTCCATTTCTGAATAAAATTTTGGTGGTTCCCCCA
Source organism: Clavelina lepadiformis (assembly GCF_947623445.1). Classification (NCBI taxonomy): domain Eukaryota; kingdom Metazoa; phylum Chordata; class Ascidiacea; order Aplousobranchia; family Clavelinidae; genus Clavelina; species Clavelina lepadiformis. Next base: position 7,694,399 of record NC_135244.1, on the reverse strand, counting down.
CTTCCATCAGGCGGACCAATACTTGGCATGATAATGTTGATAATGGACTCGTACAACATTACCAGTGAAATTTTTGGTCAGAACACAACGTTGTACTGGCATCGTACTGTTGAAGCTTTTAAGCACGCTTTTGCAGCAAGAACCAAATTTGAAGACCCAGATTTTAATGCAGAAGTACTCAACCTAACTAACACCCTACTTTCTCCTGAAAACATACAATACATTCTTCAACGAATCATAAATAATAAGACATTTTCAGATCCAGGTTATTATGGAGCTAAGTCAACTTCATCAGGTCCACAAACCTCCACAACTCATGTTTCAGTCCTCGCACCCAACGGTGATGCTGTTTCTGTAACTTCAACTATTAATAACCATTTTGGCTCCTTTTTTCTATCTCCAAGCACCGGTGTGTTGTTCAACAATGAAATGGCAGATTTTGTCACACAAGGTAAGTACAGTATATAACACACGAAATTAATTTACGTCTATTATTGATAAACCGTTGCGATAATGTTGTAATATGTCAATCTTCAAAACAATAGTGATCCATACAAATTAGTGCTAATATGGATCTAACAAAATAAAAATGTATTTACAGTCGGTGATGATGGAAATTTAAAGGTGAACTTGATTGAACCGGGAAAGCGGCCTCAGTCTTCCATGGCCCCATGCATTGTTGTTGAAAAAAGTACAAACAATGCCCTGTACATTATAGGTGCTGCTGGGGGAAGGCAAATTCCGACATCTATAGCTTTATCCTTAATTAGGTAAGAAAGTTACTGGAGTGAACAAACTCTACAAGGGTAGTGAATTTCTTTTTGCAATTACTATTGCTCACAACATGTCATTAACCTTTGTTTGTTTCGTTTTATAACATTATGTAGATTTTGATCGAATTCTGTGGTGTATGCAAGTCACAGGGGATATCATATTAGATGTTGATACCTTGGTTGCAATTACAGTTTCAGTCTCTAACAACATTGATTAACTTTCATTGCAGATTGCTATATTTTGGTGCCGAAGACTTTGATGATGCAATTGTTGCACCACGCATACATCACCAGTTAATTCCAGATGTTTTAAAAGTAGAGAAACTATTTGATGGAGATGTGCTTCGTGATCTTGAGAAGATCGGACACAAAGTACATTTATTCGCATAGTTTGTGTGTGTTGTTTATGTGGTTTATAATTGTTTCGGCATTATTAAAACGTTAAACTGTTATTCTATTACTTTCTGTTTCATTTATGATTTTAATTGTTTTGTTTATCTTAATGAAGTATTTGATTGTGTTCATAGATCGCCCTACAGCCGCCGATGTCTCATGTAAATGGCATTAAAAATCATGTTTCCCATATTCATGCCTACTCTGATTTTCGAGATACAGGAGCGGAAGCAGACGGCTGGTGAAGACCTAGTTATTTTAAAAACGTTTTTTTGTCAAATCAGGTTATGCAAATTGTACTTTGTTGTATTTGAGTTTCAATCTCTGCTTGCACAGAAAAGTGAATTTTAAATCAAGTCTATATATAGATGTTGTAAATATTTTGTGAACAGATTGGTGTTTTCAGTAGAGTTTATTGTGTATTTTTGTTAACAAACACTAGTGGCTTAACCTCATTAATACTAATTGCCAACGTAGTGGTTTTGTGGAACTTGAAACTGACCACATGTGAACATCCAATTTCATTCGTTGTTGATTCCCGTAGTAATTTTTAAACTGTACAGAATATCGATAACATAGTGTTAGCGTCAGTGCAGTCAACATGCACGTCAAATTACTTCAAACGAGCAACTTCATGTGAGGTTGAGCTCATGATCTCATGCTTAAATCATGTATTTGTGTTTAGCTGAGTGAAACTGTTTTTGTCCTTGCTATCTTGCAGTGTAATTGTTTAACCGCTTCCTGATACTTAGCTTATTTCCGTCATAGACTGATATTCTCACCGGGATGTGTTTGTATAAAATTGAATTGTAGTATTGCAGAGTTTACCACATGAATTTTAAGAACCAATTTTTTCTTTGAATGCTTGAAATGTTGCCGCAGACCCATGCATACACAACATACGTACTTAATACCTGGAAAGAAAATATGCTTCCGTTATTTTACACTTCCTCACTTGCTGTTATCCTAGAAATGTTTAGTAATATGCTAATGTCGATTTAAATTAATGTCGGTATTTTATGCGAACATATTAGTGCACTGTGTTGACCGCGTTGATCAGGGCACATAGGTCGCAGGATTTAAAATTGTTGCAAAGTTAACGGTTTTTTAATGAATGTTTGTTGAACGTGCATAGAACCAAAAATTGACCCACGAATTCATTGGTAATAATAGTCTTTTTATTTACGGTAATTCATGTCTGTTCAGTCTTCAGCAATCGCTTTTACTTATTATTTGATTCAATGGTAAAACGTTCCTTCGTTGTAGCACATTTTATATATTTTTAACTTGAATTTTTACAGCCGTGTATGGTTGAAGTGTTATCTTACTCCTGAGCTATGTGCATCACATTACTAATTCAAATGTATGAAAATATCAGATTTTAAGCCCTTGCTTTCGCTAATTTAACCCCATTTGTGCGCTACTAGCTGTTCGCTGGTTTAATTTATGTGCTAACCATCACTTTTATTACGACTTAATGCAAACTTGTTGTGAAACTTATTTTGAGAAAAATATGCTATGAGTAAAATGCAATGTTATAAAGTGTGGTAGTTCAAAGTTATCCATAAAACCTGTTAGGGAGTAAGTAGAAAACCTCCTTACTAGTTATAAATCAATAGACCGGAATTGTAAATAGATCAGTGTAGTTGGGGAGAGAAATTGTGAGCTAGGTTCAATCAAACCCCCGGCCTTCGATAAGTCCGCTCCTTGACTTGGCAAAGGCCGGGGCCCGGGAAACAGTCTCAGTGCTCAGGATGTTTATTTGTAAATTTTTCCTGTGGGCCCGGTTAATGTATGTATGATACTTGTGAAGCTTCAAGTCTTTGAAAAAGTTAGAAAAATACTGTTGTACAATTTGGCGTATTTATTTGATATTAACTGAAATTGACACGTGCACTAATAAGTTCAGAAAAAGGCTAGTCAGCATATGTTTACAATAGAAAACATTGTGACATCGGCAACAATTTTAAGTCGTCTGATCAACAAAAGGCAACAATTTCGTCAGACCAGTTTCGTTTTAAATAACGTGAATTGCAAATGCAGTTTTATAAAGAAAGGTTTGAAATTATTAATTAAGATAATTTTCAGGTAAAAATTTCTTTTCAACAAAAATACATGCGATAAGTGGCTGGTTTAAAAATGTGTAAAATTTTTAAGTATATTTTACTGGATTTTCTCAGTTAAACGCGAGTTTAGGGAACCAATTTCAGCTTCAGATGCTAAACCGATAGAGCAAGAAAGTTCTAGCAATAACCTATACCTAAGGCATAAGAATAAAAAATACAGTATTTTTGTCATTTTTGATTGACATTTTACAAATCTTTTGGCGATACCGCATTTGGATAGTTTTTCTTTTTCGCCAGAAGTCACAATCATTTTTTGTGAAAATATAAATTTTATTTTCTGTTTAGCCTGTGTGCACAAAAAAGCTTCAAAACTCCAGCTCCAATAAAAATTTCGGACACCACTCGATAAATCAGGAAAGGAACGCCGCGAACAGGAACGGAATAAGTAGGATTAAATAAAGAGAGTGACTATTCCGCCATAAGTAGTTCACGCATTCCGTGGACAAAGATAGGCGGTTAGGTTCAGTAATTTTTCTTTTTATTTAGGGTAAGAGAATGGGTATATGCAAAAAATTGGTTTTAGCTATTTAGGTTTTTTTTGAAGTTAGATTTCTGATTAAAAGGTAGGTTTAGGTTAAGTTGAGATTAGCCAGCTATGTTATAAAATATAAAGTTTAACATGAGGTTAGATAGGAACTTATCAAAAAGATTCCAACATACAGTTTTTCCAATGAAATAATGATATCCTTAAATAAAACATGTAGGCTAGCCACTGTCTATAGTTGGAACTTAGAATACGTTAAATTTTATTCGAACATTAATGGATTTATATTTTTATTTCTATACAGGATTTCGTCTCATTGAATGTTCCGTTTTTTACTTTAACGGGCAACGTTTCATAACTTCGGACAAATTTTCTCAATCCTCAATCCGCTTTGAATTGACTGACTCCAGATCGAAAGATGCGGGTTTGGTAGATAGGCTATTGGTTTGGTATTGATTTTATTGGAAAAATTTTCCCTATTAATAAGCTGTCGTATTCGGCTATCGACTTCATCGATTGCTGAGATATTGGATCTTGTAGGCCTGTAGGGCTATTAGCACAGTAACAGCAACATGCACTAGACATGAAGACGAATCTTATTTTGAAGAGACGTGTTGTACTAGGGTTTATCCTTGCTTGGCATTAGCGTTATCGTTAAAGATAATAACTTAAGTTATTTTAAGTTTAGACACGTGTTAGCAATTTTCAGTTAAGTTATTTTAACTTAGCAATTAGCAATAAATTATGGTCTTAACCTATTTGTCCGCTCTTAGTACAATGAAATTATAGCTACCACAGGAGACCAGACGTTAATTAGTAGCTTAATTAATATGCAGCGCACAATTGCGGCGTAACAACTAAGTAAATTGGATTTAATTAGACCGTTCTAAAAACTCCCATTATCTTTCCAGCTATTACCAGCTCTCACTCAACTGCTAAAACTGGTCTGCTGGTTCCATATAAAAAGAATAATTAAAAAGTGGATTGAGGACGACGATCAATTTCATGTAGATCATGCGTAAACAAAGCAAGAATTGTAATAGTCGATTAAGCTTTTCTGCTAAATTAATGCAGTGACGTGTAAACTCAAAAGTGACATATTGGTTGCATTGGAGAAGGCGTATGGCTATGTTCCCTCATAGACACTACATTATAAGTGCAGTGTAATGTATTGTCTATCGTTCTGTATTGTCTTTCTATATCATTTGTTTTTGCACTATTTCATCTAATTTTTATATTGTTTTCTTACGCATAGTTTTTCGGTGTTTTTTCAAAATGTTTTTAAATTCTCAAGTTCAATTTAAGCTCAAAACAAGTACGAGTATAAAAACTTATCAGTTATAATCTACTAAAACCTAGTATATCCACAATGTTATTAATTATTATACTCCTTGCTCAGAAATAAAAATTTAGAAAAAACATTCTCAAGATCAATCAGCCGTGTCGATTAATCAGAAAAACATTCCCGCGAACAATGAAGAAAAAGCGCCAAATGTCCCCAAGGTGCAAGGATCATAGCGATTCCTTGATCAATTTATCCTCGATTAATTAATATAAAAACTTTGCCAAAGAGTAGCCTATGTGGATAATGTTTAGGGTAGGTGACGTAGGCCTAGGTTAACCAAACGATGGAAGACTGTTTAGTAAATTAGTCTGTCGTGTCACATGTTAACTGTGGTGTATTGTTAGCTTAATTGTGGTGTTTTTTAGTCTTTGTTTTTGACAGTCTCCATTCATAGAACGAATATAAATCTGTAAGATAGCATAAGTGGCTAGTGCTGAATTCAACCCAGTGGCTAATGGCTAGGCTAGGGCTGGATTCAATCTAGTCTGCTGGTGGATTGCAGGAAGCGGAGTCAGCAGACAAAGGTAGCATACAAAATGGGCAGGGGTAAAACCTGGAGCCTACTAATTGGCTCTGAGCCGAGTATTGAAAGGAAACGTTGCTACCTGGTGCACCAAATGGGTCAAAGAATCTACTTTGTAAGCTAACTAATTTCCAAAAATGGACATCTGGTCATCTGGTGCACAGTCAGTTACCTTTGCACAATTTTTGTTGCCTATTGGTGAACACCCCAGTCTTTAAAACTTCGCTGTCAAAGCAGTACACAAAAACCTGCATTTCAAACTGGCTCTGAACACTCCAGCAATTGAAGAACTTAATAAGCATATTCTGATATTCAGACGTTAAACTTAATCTGCTGCAAAGTCTGAAAGTGCATTACAACTAAACCTATATATAGGGTACACGGTTATTAATTGCCAAAATGGTTGTTGATCCGGCTGTTGTAAACGCTGCTGAAGCAGAAAATGAAGAAAATATGGAGCCAGAATCCCAAGAAAGGTACCATAGTTCTGTAATTGCCTTGATAGCCTATCTACTGTCATAATTCATGAATTAGCCTATTCCTATAGTTTTCTAAATTTTATTGAAAGCAAAAGTGTGAGTGCAGCCCATTAATCTAAAATTAAACTAGCTATTTAAACTTGGCAGTTGTAGCAACAATCGCTCAAAAAATATTTAAAATGTTTTAAAATCAAACAACTTCTCATATTTGTACAGACAGCCAGACTGCAGAGTTTGGCATTTGCACACTGAATATATTGTTTTTCATAAGCAATAGTGGCACACTTTAAATACAAATTTTTGCCTAGATTTTTTAAATACAAATTCTAGGCACTCAAATTTTAGTTGATAAAGCGACTGAATCAGTTATTTTCTGCGTAACTGCGCACTTAAGAGTGTGTCTCTGTATTTATGTACACCAGCACTACTACAATTACTGCCTCAAAAGGAAATTTTTGTCATATTGATCTAGTTTTCTAGACTGGCAGTATCTTACTGAAAATAGCGAAACTCTGCAGTTTAACCAGAGAGTAGGCTAGTTGGAATTTATGGTGTACAATTTTGAAATACCGAATACAACATTTTTTATATAACCTTCCATTGTTTTTTTAATCAGCAAAATTTTGATCAGATGTGATAAGCGATGGTTGTAATAAGCAAATAAACAAACAAAGCCACTAAACAACCCTCTTGAGATAAAAATTCAATTATTGAATTTTGCTGTATTTATTCAACATGGAATAACTTCTTCTCAATCTCAATGAAAAATTGACAAGCAACCTGCAGCTCACTATGTTCCTGTATGGAAAGCTTGCATTTTAGCACAGAAAAAATTATAGTCTGTTTTTCAGTATTGAACTCTAAATATTTCGTGCCGCAACAATGTCTAATTGTATTTAATGGACTCTATCTGAATATGTGTGGATGTTTGTTGTCGCATTTTGTCACACATTTAATCTACTGTTGTAAAATTAGCCATTCTGGTACGATTTAATTTAGATATTGGTACTGGTATAACAAAATATAACTTGATTTCAGGTCAAGTGAATAAAACATATATACACCAGAAAGGCCAAAGCTGTTATTTACACCAGTGGCAGACCGCTATTTGCTGGCTCTGTCGCCATGCTGAAAATCTTTGGTGTATCATACAAAATTTCCAAACAGATTTCTGTTTTTCTTGACTATGGTCGATGTTTATAACAATTAGGTCTGAAGTTTTCATAGCACCTAACATTGCCAAGGTTATAGCCGATAAGGAGTCACAAGCAGCCTAGAAACAGGAAAATACATTTTTTTTGTTATAGGTATTACGTGGTACAAAATTTGGTGCCAAAATTTATTGGTGTTTTTATCAGGCAAGCTTTCAAACCGGGGATTTGAATTGTTTTGATAGTGAACAAGACCAATATGAAGCAGATTACAAAAGACTTTTGTCCAATGGAAAGAAGAGTTTATTGTGTGGAGATCATACGGAAGCTGTTGCATGTTTTGAAGCGGCCTGCTCAATACAGTAGGATACATATTATTTCATTTTTTCATTAATGCCATGATCCACTGCATCAGGCAACTGGTGTTTATTTTTATACATCTTGGGTTTAAATGTTTTGTTAGTTTGCGTTGTTTTTAACTTAGTTTTTAAGGTCAAAATTAAAAGAATAGATTGTTGAAAAGCTTTTACATTTTACTATTACTAGCATTACTTTAGGTCAGAAAGATTTGGTGATACATCCCATGAGTGTGCCGAATCGTTCCTTTACTATGGAAAGGCACTGCTTGAATTGGCTAAAGTTGAAAACGGAGTGCTTGGAAATGCTTTGAAAGGAGGTGAATTTTGTGTGTACATATAATTATACTAGATTGCCCTCCATTCGCAAGATTGCACCTTTGCTTTGGTAAAAACATTCATTTTATTTATCTTCTCTCTCCACATGACGGGAGACAAAAAAAACGGCCCTGGGACCCTTCTCTTGGGCCGCATTACTGCGAAAATAAGGAAAGAGACTTGCGGATCCGGCACGAAAACCGGCCTGAAAATTGCTGAACTTTTTGCTTCACTCATAATAATAGATTGGGTCGATTTCCACAGTTAAAACATTTCTATTACAGCAAGACATTCATTTTTCCAACCTTGTAATATTAGCTTTCTGTTTAACCGCAGCAACAAGCGAAGAAATCAAACACACAGGAATCTTACTGTGGCCAGCAGGCAAGCATTGTTGCGGCCTCGCAAACTTCAAATCATACGTTTTTGTGATATAACAATTCCTTGTAAGGCTCATGGTTGGGCGTTGAAATTTTTACAGTGGGTATTTTACTTTTGTTGGGAAAATTGACAACATACCAACGATATTACTATAATCAATGGGAGGTAACAAAGACATTTTAGAACACAGCGGATGAATGTTGCATATCTGATATGATGATTTTGTTGAACTTGAACAAGTGAATCCGAAAAAATTGGATTCATTGCAGAACAAATTCCATTCGAGTTTTTGATAGTAAATTTTATTTTTCATGAGAAATGTGAAAATTAGAATTTTTGTCACTTTTTCACCTATAAAATTTATATTGCTTCCAGTTCCAGAGACAGAAGATTCAAACGGAGAAGAGGAAGAACAGTTTGAAAAGACTAAAGATGTTCCTGGTAATTTAATATTAAAATTTGTATAAGCTTGATGAATGTCTAATTATTACAATAACCTAATTTGCATTTCCTGTAAGAGGTTGTACATTCAAGTATTAGATGAGGAGCACATGTTTGTGTAATTAACGTGCTAAGTAACTAACTGTCACCAGTCCTATACTTGTTCAAGTATACACTTTTGTTTATATCTATATTAAAGTTTGAGTGGGCTTTATTTTCTTGGAAATCTATGTTGAAGAAACTGACAAGCATTTGTTCCAAATTTATGCTTACCAGATTTCCAGTAGGTTTACCAAAATTTTCAGTAGGTTCCATACATATTGTTTGCACCTTATTTTGAGAAATTTAACAGAACTCTCTTACAACTTTTTTTTATGTTTGCGAAATGCCATAACTGCAAATTTATTTCATTAAGTTATAATTCTGGTGCAAACAATATGTCAATTTCTCCCCATGTATCTTGCTATCAGTCTGTCATCATAACATTTATTTAGTAATACAAACCTTTCCTACATCCATATTTAACCTGGTGATTAAATAAAGCTGGATGTGCATCATAGAGTATGGTTGCACTTGATATGCCTTGCTGGAAATGCATAGGGTATGCTAGTCCATTGCAGAATAACATACACAAATAAGTAGAATTTCTACCTTTAACCTTGTGGTTGTGGTACTGGTAAGTTGACCAAAGGGAACAACTTCGTCAGGAGGTGGAGGCTGCCATGGCAACCGAAACTGAGGACACCCAAGATGAAAATGAGGAAAACCCTGACGAAGACAAGACAGATGCTGAAAAAGGTTTATATGCTTGATGAATTGGTGTACTTCTCTGTTACTTCAGCAAACTTGTACACTTCATCTTTTGCTTGAATGTGCAATCGGGTTTGGTTTTGAGTGAGGGCACTTTTTGTATTTATTTGGCGCACTTAGTTTTGACACGAAGGCCTCGTATGAACAATGCGTGAAGCCACTGATGGGTTTACTAAAACAGGATATTTTACAAAACATTTCCTCGCAGGAATTTTTTCTGGTACAACCCCTTTTTGGGCATGTTTTGTTTCTTGTCAAAAGTAAAGGTGTACAATCGCTTAGTTTATATCACTGGGTAGTTTTAGGCACAGCATTGTAACTGCTTGGACTGTCAATCCATATTATACTTAGATATTCCTGAGGGGCAAAAAGAAATGACAACACAAGAAAAAGAAACATCTGAAGAGGTTTCCAGCAAATCATCAGAGGAACAGGAAAGTGAGCCAGGTACTTGCAAAACTACCCAGATCCCAGGACAAGTGGGGAAGGCTTATTTTGCTTACTACAAGCTTGATAATCAGGATTTCTTGTCACAGCTCCTGAGTGCAGTAGCTCTGTTGCTGGTCCTTCTACAAGTAAAGCCAGCGATGGCAAAACTGAAGGCGAAAACATAGATAACCCTGATGACGTCCCTAACATGCAACTCGCTTGGGAAATGCTTGAACTTGCTAAAGTTTTGTATAAAAAGTATGAATTCCATATTATCATTTGCTAATTTCTTTAGAGTGAGATCATGTATTGTTGCTCGACGTAATGCATACAGTGCATGGCACTTCATCAAATAAGTTAGCTTATGCACACAATGTCATTTTTCTATAATGCTAATTTGTAGACGAAATATTTTAAGAAGTGATTTTGTTCCCACTTCATCTTCAGAAAACCCCAAACCAAAGAAAATAAGTTGTTAGTTGCTGAGTGTCATGCAAAACTTGGAGACTTGAGTTTGGAAATTGAAAATTACTCCGAAGCTGTGGGTGACTTTCTTGAATGTCTTCTGTTGCGGAAGGTGGGTTTTCTTAGTTGTGAAAAAAGTATGTTGTTACTTGTAAATGTACATTGCTTTCAAATAAAATACCAGTTCAAAATGACTACTTTTTTAGGACCTACTTAAACCAGACGATAGAGAACTTGCAGAAACTCATTACAACTTGGGATTGGTTTATTCCCACGACATGCGCCATGTCAACGCTTTGGAGCATTTCAATTCTACCCTCAAAGCTCTTCAGTTAAGAATAGGTGATTTTGAATGAGCAATATCTGTGTATATCCTGTAATCACGCTGTTTACTACAGTATACCACAATAGGTAACTGACCCAGGGAGAGTGTTGTAGCGTTGAAATTTGGAACACATCCCATAAAACAAAATTTGTAAATGTGTTGATCTATATTCTGCAGGATTTTTGATCCAAGCAGTTAAAAATTAGACAAAAATTTATTTATGCCAAAGCCTCTATTTTCACCACCATGCATTTATCTTTAAAAATTCATAGTTCAAATTACATATTATCATAATATTTATATGGGCAGTATATGCTAAGTTAAAGAAAGCAAAAGTTTTAACCATAACATGAATTCTATGCATTAAAATTGGTTAAAAACTTTACTCTGCTATTTTTAGATAACCTAAACGCCCTGATTGAAATTAATGATGGTGATCCTGATAAAGACAAGGAAACAATGGATGCATGCGTAGAGGTTGGACAGATCAGAAGCTTATTTCCAGAGATCAATGCTAAGGTATCTTTTAGATTTTAATCAAGTACAGATCGAAAGGCAAACATATTTTACAACAAGAATGTTTTTCAGATTGAAGATGTAATGACTTTGAAAAAGGAAGAAGAACTTGTATTTCCGTCACCGTTTCAAAAGCCCACTTCGTCATCGACTGCATTCGCTGGTGAAACGTCGACTGGATTTGCTGCGGCTACTAGCAGTGGCAGCAGTATCCGATCTCCAGTATGCACTGTGGTGAGAATTTTTGAAATATTGACATCAATAACTAACCATATCAGGTGATGGTGGTGGTGTAAATGAATTCCGTAGTGTGAGCTACTATTTGTGAGTAGCCGCTTTGTCTTAAGCTTGGATACGCTCTTTTATGCAATAATAGTTAATCAATCAAAAATCCAATATGTCTGTGCCAGTTTGTGTATGTTCTGTTCATGATATTGTTGCTTTGTCTGGTTGCAGCTTAGCCCAAATTTAACTTTGTACAGTAGGTCTTGAAGAGGCTTGCATGTGAAACTCTGAACACAAATTGGAAAAACAAATAAATTATTTCTGCAATTTTTGTAGATTCCAATTAGGAAAGGAAGTGCTGACACAGCTGGTCCATCCACCAATGACATATCACACTTAGTACGCCGTAAGGTAAGCAGTTAATTTCTTTCCTGTTTATCATTTCTAAAAATCCTGCCTTAATTTCTAATGTTGAACTTGCCAGCGCTCAACACCAGATGAACCCAGCACTAGCCAGACAGAGAGCGAAAATAAAAAAGCAAAGCAGGAGTTGAATGATGCAAGTGGAGATGTTACAAATGGCCACAGCAATGGTGATGCCGCTGTCAAGAGTGCGAACTTGCCAGAGACAAAGGTAAAAATAGGGTATTGTTACTTAAAAAAACAGTTTAAAACTAAACATGACCTCACAAGGTGTAGTCAGACCTCTTTAATCAAGACCACGTAGTTTCGTCAAAATGCCGATGTGGCGGGGTATCTGGACAAAATTGAAAGGCCATATGCTTGATGTAACATTTTCTGTAATCCAGTTTAGCGAGTGTTTCTTTCTATTGATTTGGCATATCCATCTCTAAATTGTTGTGTCAGAGTCGGGCAGCGAGGTTTCCGGCATAAAGGGTCAAAATGTAGAAATCTAGCAGTTGTTTTTGGGGTTCGTACTAACGATACCTGACTGTACACATACATATTTTGCTAATTATGGTACTGATCATACATATTTTTCTAATTATGGAACTGATAAACTAATTACTGTAGTAGTCAAAAGTTGTTTTATATCAACTTAAAAATGTCTTACGGCCAGCTAAAAAAGGATTGTTATTTGCAGGAGGCTGAACCAAAAACTGTTACAAAAGTCAAAGATGCCAACAAAGAGTCTTCATCTGGAGCAGCGGAAGTGTTAATGGAAACCTGATTTACTTTTTGGCTTGTAATTTGTTGTCATCTTTGGTGTTTGTCGTCTTGTAGTCGTGTATTTGCTTTCTTCGCTATTCTTTTTTGCAAGAAAAAACATGAAGTTGTTATCTACTGCATTTGTGTAATAAACACTGCCGCCAGTATTTCTCGTAGAAGTAACTCCACAGCTTAATCAGGGCTTGTTAAATTATATTGTCCTCTTGGCCCATGGTATTGCATCCATGGGCAGTGGGCACGGCACATTTTGTTGTGAGATTATTTTTTCAACTGGTATTGGTACAGGTTAGTTATGATTTGTTATCAAGTAAGTGTGTGCAATGTGCATATAATGTAAATTCCACGTAGGTAGATTTAAAGGGAACCAGTTCTCTTAGTTAGTCTATTACTTTGTGGTTTGGAAAATGCCAGTGTTTGTTTTAACAGTGCATGTATGTAATAATTAAGAAACTTTTCTTGCGCACATGAAACAGCAAAAAAACTTTTTTGGAGCCAAAACATTTTACAGTGAAAACTGCAGTCTTGACTTAGTTAATAATATAGGTGTTTGGACAAAAAATGAATACAACAACCAAATTATGTCAGAGCAATGCATGTTTTCTGGACCTTGTGCAGTGGAGGTGATCCTTTGATGTCAGTTTGCCAGGACAAGTTACAACTTATTGAGTTAATGAGCCCGCTTACACTGTTTCTTGGTTGGGGCAATGTGGGCAGTATTTTTGGAGCTTCGTCTCTACTGGCAGCAATTTGTACCTGAGCAAGGCAACTAATTAATCAAATGTGCTCAAAAATCCTGCACACATGTGCAATAAGAAGTTGTATTTTGTTCTCTGAAAATAGCTACAATCACAAAGAATTTGTGCTTAAAATTCAACCAGGTTTTCAAAAAACGTGTATACATCAGTACGTTACGGAATCTTGTACAGAAAACCACTATTCTGTTAATACAGTATATTGGAAAAATCACATGATTTTTTTAAAGGAAACGGACAAAAATATTACATGAATACAATGATAGTACGTGATAATAAAACCATTTTATAAATAAAATTACATATGTTGACATCGGTAGCTCACATAACAACACGGAATTTATTGTTAAGTAAGCCTTGGTTGCCTTACAATCTTATATCATGTACGATAACTAATCAAAGCATATTATATTTCACAAAAATCCTAAGTAAAATACGAACACAGAGTCAGTATATACATAAATGTAATGTTTCAAATGCAAATCATTTAATGGGATTAAAATAAAATTATTTGCACCTTTGAAACTAGCCCTTTTATGCAACTAAAAGTACTTCCACAACGCGTGTAGGATTCAGCACTAGACCTTTATAATTAATGCAGAAAATTATAATTTGCAAATATTGGAAAAAGTGTACATTGCACATAAATAAATAAAAAATAAACACATGTAATATGTAGATTTTTGAATTACTAGTACGTCTATTGCGGTCGGTCACAATGAATAGTCTTACAAACAATAGATAACCAACACAGTGGATAATTGACAATTGGCAACTTTACTCCACACACTAACATAAATTGCCAAACAAACTGCTTCACCAAAATCAACAATTGCAGAATCTTACGTTAGAAGTTATATAATTGTGAAACATTGGTTATCGTCTAAAAGCTGTTTGCTGCCCTGGAGTCTAAGATTACACCCCAAACATCAAAAATAAACTCTTGCGGAAATCCAAAATCTCCGAGCTGGTCATTGAGGGTGGTGATGAATTCATCTGGGTTGGCTTTGCCTTTTCCACTCTCCCATATTGTGCTTGCTTGAAATTATGACGACAAAGTTAGGTTTAAGACATCATATAAGAAATACTCACAATGGCCCGAAGCAACTCACTTTCAGCCATTTTACAGCAGCACACTTCACTTTAATTAATTACGATCAACAACAACATTCAAAAACATATTTCTTGGTAAGTGGCTCTCAAAATTGGCACCAAACATATGGGAGTGGGTGAAATGGTAATTTCATAACAATGTTTAACTTCTTACTTCCCTTATGGTTTTCGTATGAAACCGTGCAACTTCATGCAATCTCTTAGTTTAGTATACACCTGATGAAGCAAGCTTATGCTTGCGAAAGCTCATGTAGGAGAATTAAAAATAAATGTTAAACCTAGAGTGCCACCTTATTTTCTGTTTTTATATTTTACTATATGCGGAGTTAACACAGTTCAGCCACCATTAGCTTCATGTGATATGTGTCAGTTGAGGTACGGCTAGCATACTATGAAAAGGGTTTATCACTTGGATAGATTTTTCATGCGTGCAATTAAAACCAATTAACCCACTCTACATTTAAACTATTACACAAAAAAATGGGAAGAGGTGTACTCACATAATTCCATGTCACGAATTCCAAGAAAACTGTCCAGTAAATCGTCAATTTTCGCCACAGCTTTGTTTTCTACATCAGTTGGCTGCAAGAAAAACAAAAAGTTTTAAAAGTATTGTTTTACCATCCATCAGTTGCTGCTTTACTAAATGGACACTATCTTCTTAATAATGCAATGCAATTTTGAATTAATAAAAATGGATTGGCCTCGTAAGATCATCCAGTTCATACGATGTTGAGTTTTACAAAAGTCACTTTTCGTTTTGGCCGGATACTGTGCTTAAAATGTCAATTTGGCAACATTGCATTTGAATTGTTTGGTCACTCAGGATGTTATAGTTGGCTGAAAACCAACGCAACCTATCTACATCCTCCATCATATTACAATGATGCTATATCCGTCATGTTCTATATTTAACTTGTTCTATGTTCTAGACTTTCTTCCAAGTCAGGCGCAACTTACTGATGACTGAACACACCAAAAATACTACACAACACAAGAAATCCCAACTATAACTATGTTGTATGGTAGACAAAGATGTCAATGGAAAAGCAATTTTTTACTATCACAAAAGAGCTTGTGACAAAATTTTGCATTACTTTTACTAAAACCAACTTCCAAAAAGTGAATAAAATTATATCAATGGTAGAGGGAGTATAGATATTTTTGAAGCACAAACTTTGCTTACATAACCTATGAAAACATCAGACTCACACATACCAAAGCTTCCAGAGTGGCAGGGCCTTTGGATCGTAATCGTAAAGTAGCTTTGCCAGAACCCACATTGTTGTTTGATACAGGCGCCTTGGCTGTGCTTCTTTGTGATATCATATCTTGAGAAAATGCAACATTAAAGCGCATTATACAAGGTGATAAAAATATGCGTTTTGCTAGTAGTGCGGTGTATTCAAATAATGTGTTGATCTCAGTAATAGCCATAACATTTTGAGCATTAATTGTTGCAATGCAACTTTCGTGTAAATCATGTTAATGGCCTTACACAAGGCATTTGTTTAAAGTGAAAACATCAGAAATGTCTCTCACTAATAATTAACTTTGCACAATATGCTGCACCAACATGATAATAAAAATAATGGATAGTTGTAATATCACTTGAAATTTTGTGCACCATAACTTCAACCAATGACATTGTAGTGGTTATATTATTACAGAGATGACAATCACTTGAACAAATATTATGCTTTATGTTGAAGGTTGTGATGCTATACAAAAAACTTGGGCTCATGAAAACTCGAGCTTTTGACCTTAACATTTTTGTCAGCCAGAACATACGACGTCATTTTAACACAAACAAAATAGGAAATCTAACTCTAAGTATAATATTTTTTCGTTGACATACTGTAGGTTACCTCCAAAGACTATACCTTTGGTAAACATACTTTTATGTTGATGTATTACGACAAAAAATTTGACAAATCTATATCATTTGCGAGTTGCTTGATATATCTTTTTGGAACATAACCTGATACCGGTACTGTACAAGGTATATTGTATATACACTACAGTAAAACCATTTTTGTTCCATTTTTTATAAAAAGTGACCAAAAATTTGTGATGTGAGTTATATGAGTGATGTACTGTACACTACATATCTGAACTACATAAAGATTTGAAGACAAAGTATAACGATACCCAATTTCAAATGCCAAAGATGCTAACATGTGGCATTTATAAGCCTAATCCAATTATGTGTAAAGGACTAACCTGGGAGCATTTGACAGGAAATTTTACAAGAAAAACATTGACCTTCACTTTGCCTTTGAAAAAATTCTCAGATTGCAATAACAAATAATATAAAAAAGTAATCATTCAAGTAAACCCGGGAGTAACGCTTGGGTTCGTGCCAACACTTAAAAGTAATGACGTCCGTGCTGAATACTCATTGGGGCTCATGGTCAACACATCCGTGCAATGCTTTAAAGTTGGTTCCAATGACAATTTATAGGCAAGTAAATAGTATATCATGCTGTTACTAAGTTAGGTTTTGCAGCATTCTTCGATGCCGCAAGAAAGTTTTGCTCTTCATGATGTTATAATTAAGAACAAATAAAAGCAAATGTCATACTCTTCAGAGAGTTATGATTTGTATTTGCTCTTATGCAGATTGTTTGCCAAGCAGAAAATTACACGGTGAGATTAGCTGATAATATAATATAAAATATCATTCTGGCAAGGCTCATACATTTTCCCTTTCCCTAGTGTCAGAAACGTGACAGACGCTGTACTTAATTTTCCTGTACACCTATACCCTCCAACAACAGAAAAATTAAATTTGTCAAAAAGCAAATATGGATAAACTTACTAAATGCTTTTTTAGGCTCCATGAGTGTAACATTAAAAGTGGTTCCAACCGGAATGTCTTTTAGATGCCTTGCAACTTGGAAATGTCGCACTCCGACAGTGCTTTTATCATCAATTGCTTCAATAAGGTCACCAACAGAAATCATTTCATGTTTCTCCACAATGGAGTTTTCCTAATAGACAACACCAAAAATGCATCAGAAAAAAGGCCAATATATACAACATATAACACATCAATAAACTCTGATATAGGTAAGTATTTAAGTACTGTAAATATTCCATTTTCATAATCAAAATGTTGTACTTACTGATGAAAGGCCTTGCATATAGAAATAGAATGCAAAATTATCTTATTTCTGGTTTATTTTATCACAAGGAAGAAACACCTACTTTTAGCCTTTTAATAAATGGGTAGCCATTGCCATTGTCAGTGATAGTAAGTCCTAGAGAGTTTTCCGTCTTTGTGATTGATACCACTTTTCTTTCACCTGCAATATTGAAAGTTTTTTTTTAAATTTAATATCTCCACGTGACAGTTTCAAATATTTTGGAGCCAGCAAAATGTTGGTAATTGTTACAGAGAAAATAAAACTGCACGTAAACAAACCATTGCTAGTTAAGTTGATTAGTTAAACAGTTAAATAGGAAGGACAACAAAAACAACAAGCATGCAGCACAGATGTATTTCTATACAAAACTTAGTTCAGTGTTACTTTTCAAGTGCATAATGTACATGCCTTTAACATGTGCAAAAATGAAATCCTCTAATCCTATCTGGCCTCCTATAAGCCGATCCATGTCACATTTATGAGTATTCAAAGTGCAAAAGATAATCTGCAAGTGAAATAAAACAGATTGTCGCACAAATACACCATGCAACACGAAATATTTGTTAAATGAAACAAACTACCATTAAATGCACACAGGTTTTCGAAGTAAACAAATTGGTGCATAGTAGTTACGCAAAGCATAAAACTTGGCAATAAGAAATAAAAGCAGATGAAATGAAAGGCACAGCAGAAATGAACACAAAATAATGGAAGTTATCAAGCAAATAAACAAACATTCCACTGAAAATAAGTCACGGTGCCCGCCCTGCCCTCAAGAAGGGCAGTTAGGTTCAAAGGATGGGTGTATAAAGGTACATCTTGATTCTCGATTACTTAACATAGTTAAATTAAGAGTGATCTAGATTTAGATAATTTACATAAATTATTTATTAATTGTCATGGTTTATGCAAATGGTACATAGTGGCGTGATAATAAAAGTCATGTTGAAATGCTTAAAGGCGTTGCATAACAAAATTGAGGCATTTTTTTTTATCCAAATTTGTTGTTAGTTGAAAGCAAATAGAAAGCACAACCATAATGGTCTGTGTGTAATATTGCATTACACAAAAAAGGACAATTTTTTGTAATTGAGTAGGCAGAACTTGACTTTTTTCCATGCAAAATGCATATGCTGTTGCAGTATTAATTGTAATAACTTTAGCTCTAAAGAGGCTTTCTATGGATTTGTTGCATCATTACATAGTTATATGGCATTTAAAATTACATTTTGTGCATACTCATCAGCCCTGTTGAATTTTATAAAGCAGGCATGTAAATCCAACAGCTGTATTCATCGTAAATCTTGATAATACACGCATAGTTATGCTACCGGTCCTCAAAACATTTCTTTGTATTTTAACAGTTATGCAAGCATGAAAGGTTGAGAACCACTGATTTAGATCATGACATAGAATTAAGTTAGACAAATGGTAACAACACAATAAAAAAATTATTACCGGGCCATTTTTTATGCCAGCCTCGGCTGTAAACAATTTAAATTTGAGACAATAGAAATCTGTCTCCTAACCTTAGACATTCAACAGGTACATATAGCACTGTAGTAAGCTATAACTCTTATTTGTATAATGAAGAAAAGCTGTCATAAGTAAAGACAAACTCTGTCAACCAAAAATGGAGAAACAAATTTGTTAAAAACACATTAACACTATTAGTGTGCTATACTTTCACACTTTGACCACATCACATTCTTACTTGATCTGCTGATATTTGAAATGCTTCAGCTATTTTTGCATACAATTCACGAATATTCGCAAAGCCTTCAATTTTTGATGTTGGGCTACCATGTGCCAGCTAGAAAAGCAACAAAACATCCAGATACCAATCATGTGTAAAAGCAAATCTCTTTCCACATTTTCCAGTAATTTGGTTAACTTTGTGAAGGTGCTGTTACTGTTATATTTACGTAATCGTTCTGACAAAAAAATACCTGGGCATGAAATACCAAAGGTCTAACGGGCTCTGGTTGTTGCTGTGTGTTTCCATTTCCCTGAACAGCTGCTTTCTCAGGAGGAAGATTTTGGTTGGAGCTCTCTTTTACCGAAGCTTGTTTCTCTTTTTTCCGTTTGAATGGATTTGCGAATGGCATGATTACTTACACAAATTATGGTAAATCTTAACAATTTAAAACCTATCAATATTAGTTCACAATTGTTTGCAGTTGGCACCATACCATATAAAATTATTAAAATTCAGCATAATGGAAAACTGGTTTATACTAAACAACGCAATAATATTGCAGTGCGGTGTAAACATGATAGAACTGACTATTTTAGTTCACAAAATATTTTGCAAAAGTTTACGTCTAAGCAAGGAAAAACAATCCACATATGTTTGTACAGACCGATTAAGCCATCTAAAGAACAGCTAAGAAACAATTTATTGCCTTACGGCAAACACTTTGGATTAACAACAAATGCAGAACAACAACAAACCATAGAGGGTGATTGTAGAGGTTTTAAATGCTGATAATATTATCCTACACTGGCATTGCAAGATCATTCTTTTCTGCCTTAATGGTATCATAGTGGGATTTTTGCATATTGCAAAAGCTTGTAACATTACTTGTCAATACACATGGCAGTAAAATGTCTACAAATACTATCACTATGTTGATACTTCAGTCAGCATGGCAGTGTCACTGTTACATATTCCCAATTTGCTAAATTTAAAACTAGTTTCCAAGCCCCAACAAATAAAACAGAAAGTGTATCCACAACAGCATAAAAGGTTCTGTGACAGTTTTGCTTTCAAGCTTTACAACCGGTTTTGTGGGACAACTTGAAATAAATACATTGTAAAGAACCGTTACAATGAACAGGTATTTCATTATGTTTTAATTGAAAAAAAGATTACCTAAACAAAAAACGAATTTTCCAATATTCCTTGATGAAAAATTTTCCTAATTAAAATACAGTATGCCAACTAAAACAAGGGTTTATGCTTTCACATCAACAAGTGTTTTATTAACTTCAGCAATATTGTCCTTAATGAAATTTTTGTCTTTTTTCTTTTTCTTTTTAGGGGGACAATCTGATGTATCTTTTAAACCATTTTGTTTATCATTTTTAGTAGAAGTCAAATAGTTGTCATTAGTGTCAAGTTTAATGTTTTTCACCTTTCGCTTCTTTTTCCTTTTTGATTGCATTTCATCCACATTTCCGACTGATTGCAACATAGCATTTTCTACATTTAAAACTGGAGATTCTTCAATGTCTATTTGTTGAGATTTCTTTCTTTTCTTTTTCTTTTTAGTAATGTTATTGTTAACATCCCCAGCTGGACTTTCCCCTGAAACCACAATAGATATATTTTGTTTATTTGCCAATTTTTCAGCACTGATCTTTTCCATTCTCATTTTAAAGTATTCTTGGACACTGTATTGTGATTTTACTGTTTTCCCAGATTCACTTTCTTGAGTATAATGACTTCTTTTCTTCTTTTTTAGTTTTGGTTTTAAACTGTTGCAAGGTACTTCAGGGCAAGATTCAGCACTGCTGTTCGACTCTTCTGCTTCTGACAGAGTCTGTGGAGTAACAGGTTCACTATGAGAGACTCCAGAACCAAATATGGCGGCCATATCTGCCGCCTTATATGTAGAGAGATCTTTGCCCTTTGTGAATTTTTTGTAGTGAACACGCTTTTGTACTTTTGACTTTTCTTCCAAATTTGACACAGATGCAGCTTCAGCTGGCTCTTTTGCTGAAGGACTATCGGGAGTTACATTTCTATTGAGTTCTGAAAGAAGGGATGCAAAGTTATCCTGATGGGCCACCCAGTTTTTATCATAAGCAATTGAGCAACCAAGTCCAAGGTTATCAGATTTGTATGCAACTTTAACTGGATTCACTTTGCCATCTTCATTAGCACCAAGACCTTTTCCTTTTTCCCATCCCATTTTTTCCAACATCTTCACACCGAATCGGGAGTCATCTTTCGCCCAAGTGGTATTTCGTGGATCACATGACCATTTCTGTTTACTACGTGATTCAGCTAGCATTTTGATTTGCTATAGAAAGAGATAAAGTAATCCCAATTTTCACACAAATATTGTAATTGCAGTACTAAGTAATACAAATTGTAAGTAAGTGAAAATTTCATGGCCACAAAAATCTCTAGTAGCCGTCTTGTATCTGATCCTAACTAGCTTGATAATCTGACCTGCAACACTCATCACACTATCAATCATTTAAGCTTTTTCTTTCACTCATTTAAGATATTCAAGAAAAATACTTCAGAAACAGAAACAAATGCCACTAACCTTTAAACAAATTATATAACTATAAGCTACTATATTAGTATGAGGATGGATGTATTAAATTGATAAAGATTTAATACCGGTAATAATAAGTTAAGGTGGGTTAAGTTAAGGTTAAGCCACAACAAATTTTACATGCCTATGATTTGGCAATAGCCTCAGAGCATGGTTAGCCTGCCAAAAAATAGCTTCAAACACACAATTTTTACAAATGAATCTGTAATTGACAATCTTTATTCTTTTTTGATACCAGTCTTTTTTTCAGTTTACAATGTATTAATGTAAGATCCAACGTATCTAGCTTTTGTGCCCAATAATGTTTGCATCCTTGATTTTCTGCACTTTGGATATAATAGCTACGCTAATTCTTATCAGCAACTTAGGTATTGCCATCATAATTTTCATGTACGTTTTAAGCGTCTTTGGCTTTGTTACTTTTTGCTCAAGCAAAACTGTATGCTATGCGATAACAACCGATGCAGCAAATTTCAGCATCGTTTTTTTCACAACATCACAGAAGCTCATTGTAAAAATAACAAAAACTAAAATAAGTTTTAAAAGTCTATAGGTCTGTAAGTCCAGTTTTTTTGAAAAATCCTGTTTTCCTTCTCTCAGCCTTTTAGGAAGCTTTCATGCTGACGCTTTAGTATGACCAACACTGAAAAGCATGGCACGTCTTGACCCCCAGGGTGGATTAATGGGTGACTGGATGAAGGACAGTTGCCTAAAACTGGGGTGAACCAGATGCGTAGTGAATCACCAGGCACATTTTGCTGTGAAGGAGAAAATCTCATGCCCTGCTTTTGGGGTGGTAAATGTGCGAAACGTGAGGAGACATTGCCAAGTGGTTCAAGCGCCGTGCTTGTAGTAATGCAGCCCCTATTCGATATAGAGTAGCACTATATGATGAAAGGTTTTCTAAGTGCGTGGGAGATTAAAATTAATTGTGCATGTAATGGCTATTGTTTCATCTTGTTGCGCGGGTAATTTATCACCCCAAAACAACAACCTTTCCAACCTGGGTGGCGCTACAGTTCTAATGCCCTTGGACTAGGCTTCCCCTTTTGCACTCTCATATCAGGATCAAGAATAGAGGAATTATTACATCATAACTTATTTTTCATTACCTATTAACTCATTGTCATTCAGGCCTTCAAGTGGCAATGCAAAAGTAAGAGAACCGAAAAACCTTTAGAGTGCAATGTGCATGCAGGTCTGCAGACGCATAGTGGAAAGTGTGGCAGCTGAATGCATGAAATTTATCAACATGCAAGCTGAACTTTCTTATTTTCACGCTGATTTATAATAAGTAAACAAGCTCATCATAAATAACACAAAGAACTGAGGTTTCAGTGCTCGACAACATTTGCATCTTTGAACGCATGATTTCTTGTCGCAAACTAGCTTACTTTACAGTCAGGTTTGTCACATGCTTTTCACTACATGAAGTATCTATCCATATCACATCATCTGTGACTTCTGGTTTTATTGACATGATGACGTCATTGACGTGGACATAAAATTTTGCTTCTCTAATTACAAATTGCTACTGTATAGGCCAAGTCTACTATATCTATAGGCTTTTCTAACATTAAAAAATTTCACATTTGTCTGCGTTGGCGAGAAGCTTTTGTTTTTAGCTTATTTCTAATTGTTTCACAGTTTCAGCATTTCAAAAAGTCATCTTTTAAGCCAAATGGTTTCCAAAAAGACACTCCGTTACTGGAATGACAAATGGCAAAACACGTTTGAGGGTAACTTCATCAGTTATGGCCATGGGATGTCGGCTAAACAACACAAACGCAACACACACCCATTTTGCATCAACTGTTATTTTTAGCATACTGTACCAATGTGCTGATGCTAAAAGTGACTTTTATCTGTTCATAGACATCGTATATAACTATACAGTAGTACACTACTGCATAAAGTTGTAAATAAAAAACAGCTGGACAGTTTCCAACGATTTGTATGTTTAATTTTGTTTTGTTAATTTATTTCTATTCAATAAACGTTCCCATTATTCTAAAAATGTTAAACTATGGTTCTTGTGCTATTTACACCTTTTTATGTAAATAAACTTCTTTTCTGCCACATTCAACAGATATTGGATAGATAGATATTCCATAGATACTACATTAACATGTAGAGGTTGGGGTCGTTTTAGGATGTAGAGGTTGATGCCGACAGATGCAGATACAGATGCAGAGTTTATCGGTCTTAGCTTACGTTACGTTATTGACTTAGTTAACCTACTACATTAGTATCTGACTCTATTGTTGCGTGCGGTTAGAATTCTCTAACCTTTCTGATAGCCGAACGTTCGTATTATATTATAACAAATACCGTTTGCCAGAAAAGGCTTTTATTGTAGGTGCTGTACACTTTCTCAATATTACAAATAACCGAGAACACAAGTCATGTGACTGTTTACACGATGTCTACTGATTCAATCACCACAACTACAGTAGTACGGTATTACATATGTCTATAACTTCGCGTCTGTGACTGAGGTTCTGAGGCTCAGAGGGAGTCTCACACAAAAGTTCAAGCTTATAAAACGTGCTGCGATGTGGCGGAAATATATGACAAAAAAGGCATGAACATTTCAAAGCGTGTGAACGTGAAAATCGGTGTGTTTGCAATGCAAATTAAATTTGGTTAAGTTGGAAACAGTTACTTGGAAGCGACCTGGTAACGTACTAAATAAGGAGCTTTCACACGAAGTTATTCGTAGCAAGTTTTCAAATATACCAACGGTAGTTTGCAGTGTTCTGAAAAGGCAAGTTTTAAACTCCATTTACTAGCTGGAAAACTCTTTCATAAGAATGATGTGGCGGGACTGAAAGTTTAAAAACTCCAATTGTTCTGGAAAACACATTTCTACGAAAGACGTAAGGATTTTACAAAAGCGAGCCAAGCCGCCACATTCCTCCCCCGCTACGGAAGGAAAAAGATGACAATTAACATGTAACGTACTGAAGGTGGCAATGGCGAGCAAGCACAAACAAAAAACTGAAGTTATATACAAATGAATGAACTGTAACATATGCTTAAAATAACTGATGGTAATATAGCTACATGTTGGAGGGTATCTCCAAGATTAACCGGGCATGCAAAAATTGTTTGAACTGTTCGTATTCCCGGGTTTTGTCCGTAACCCCGTTGGATATATACTTCATCAAGGGGGCCATGTGGAAAGCAGGTGTGGCTGCTACCATGGTAAGGATTTTGCTCATAAACTCAAAATCAGGAACCAGCTGGAACAGTTCATCCAGCTGCTGGAACCAAAGTAGTAGATCCTCAGCCGAAGTGGTTGGCGGTGCAGGAACCGCAAGGGTCGGCATTGTAACGGTTGTTTTAAACGGCCGAAATAGTCTATGTACTGGTTGTAACACCGTAGCTTGTATATCTGCTAGATCAGCGCTCTGGGGCATGGGGGCAGGAGCGCCTTGCTCCCCAGGTCTGACGATCGGCACATACGGCGCGGGAGATGATTGTTGAACCGGTGAATCGGGTGAGTCGGGAATCATCTCAGTAACTGAAGTGATTTCGTCAATTTGAACGTCAGCGGAGGAATCAGATACCGTCGACATACTGAAGTGGTTTTGGCAGCAATGGTAGTGGCAGCAAAGTCTGTGGAGAAACTAAAGGGGTAGAGGGTAAATTTTTTGCAACTGCACCTCCCCCTATTGAGGTGGGTTGAAACAGCTAAACTCATGCACAGGAATAGTTAGCATGCAATAAGGCGGGAAAAGTGAAAACGATACTAGCACAAGAATAAGCTACTAAGCATGCAACGAAGCAAAACGGTTACAAAATCGAAAGCGGCGACAAGGGAAAACGGCAAAATTGTACATGCAAAGGACATTATCGGTATTGAAGCAAGGTGATACACATAGTGAAACTTAAAGTGTGTGGGTGCTCGCGAAATTATCACGAGAAGATGAAGCGGGCGGTGCGTCATCAGCAGATCCGGACGGAGACGGTTCATCACGAGAACGCCGAGGCAAGGGCAGCGGTTGTGGTAGTTGAGGTCTTGCAACCGGCGCCTGCTGTTGGTGGCGCCAAGCGCGGACACGGGATACAAGGGATCTGGCATACTGCAAATGGTGCGGAGACGATCGGATAAACCCGATGGTATGGAAGAGGGCCCACATCATGGCAAGGAGTTGCAGGATGAATATAAGGGCTGAGAGAAATGGATTCGTAATTTGCGACAGAGCAAGGAGTAACGTTTGTTTCGCGGCGTGTGCGAATGTGTCTGCGACGTAGGATCCGTTGATCATAGTTTCATCAGTAGTAGTAGTAAGGCTTGTCATGACATGTCGCATTTGTTCCTTGAGAAGGTTGGCTTCAGACATAGAGCTGAGCAGCGATTGTAGATCAGTAAACGAGTCAGAGTCAGGTAGCTCGTTGAGAATTTTCTCGTAGTCGGGTGCCTTGTAGTTGACGTGTATAGGCGACAAAGGTAAGTTGAGTTGATGCACCTGCACATGTTCGTGCGATAAAGTATAGTTGTGATACAGGACAGTGTGTCCCAGAACTCGGAAGACAAAACTTCTTGCTGGTCGATACGATTCCAGCAGGTGCACTCCCGGTAGGACAATGTTGTCTGAAATGAGTTGGCCGTATTGACTGTGGCCGTTTTGATCGCGATATTTGATGAGAGGACGTTGGCTGAATGCGTTTCGGTACGCAAGTGACGGTAAGACGGTACCGTTGATAGAGTGACATGCTGCTCTGGACATAAAATCTCCAAGGCTGGAACCCATGGTTTGATGTCCAAGAGTAGTAGTGAGTATCTCAGTAGGGAAGATCTTCCCAATTGCTTTGTAGAGTGTGCCAATTAGCTTCGTGAGTTGGCAATGTAGGAACTTGTTCTCTTCGTTGAAGGTAGTGAGAACTTCTGAAATAAGGTCGTCCTGTTGTGTGTCGAAGGTTGCAAAAAGTCGCTCGAATTGAGAGTATGGCGTTCGAAAAGGGGCACGCCTTAGCCGGTTAGGACGAAAAAGAGCGAGTCTGTCGAGCTCTGTACATTGTTGGTAGCGAAAGATAAAGTTGTTGTTGTCGCAGTGAATATGTTTGCCATAGCAGTTTTTCGCACGAGAGGAGCATTTCTTCCAGTGATGTACCGAGATCCCGAGATCAGGTAAGGAAACTCTATATAAGGACGTAGAGTTGTAATGGAGGAGCATCTTGTGAGTCCCGAGAGGCTTGGTTGGTGGGCAGTTGATATGCGAAGGTACTCGCCATATAAACATACGATTGCCCGTTAAGCAGTATCCACGCCCGATTGAGCACGATGCAAGAGATCCAAGAGACGACGTCATTGTGTCCGTGACGTAATCGTAGTAAATTGTAGTGTGAAACAAGAAGTCGTTTGTTACTGTTCCAGAAGCTGAAGTCGGCCAGACAAACCTATAATGGACTGCATTGCGTGTTGAGTACGCCGCAGGATTAGACAGGATCAGCGGTCCATGTGATGAAACGTTGGTTTTATTCCACGACGAACATTCTGGGTTGTACGGTGGGTGTGCGTCAAAGGTGTTGGCCGATTTTTGATAACTCCCAAAAAAGAAGTAAGTAGTGCTCCAGGAAGTAATCTGTGAAGTGCAAACTGTTGCAGGAATCTTCTGGAGATGCAGATCTGGAGCAAACACGGTAGCAGAGCAGTTGTGTATGGAGAAGGGTGTCTGCGTTTGACAATGTATGTCGTCATCAAAGGTATATAACCCGAGAGAATGCGAACGCTGACATAACAGAAATTTCTGTGTATCCGGATGAAGATTCGTCTGAGCGGCGGATGTGAACAAAAAGAAACATGTAAGCAGCAGACAAACGAACATGTTGTGTTGTTTAGTCAGAGAACCGTTTCGGTGGAATGATTTTGCGACCAGTCCGAGAAGTCTTTACAACTTCAGGCGGTTTTATAGAAGCAGGAGCAGTGACAGTAGGTGGTGTCGTTTGCTGTTTCGCTGAAGTAGCGGAGACTGACTGAGGAGCAGGGTGTCGAGTCTGCAAAGAAAAATTTTGTTGATGCGAGGAGGATGATGGTGAGGGAGCATCAATATCAATTGTATAGCTAGGTTTGAGACGGTCGAGTGAGACGCGATCCGGTTTGCCATGACGGGATATTACAAAATATTTTTCGTATCTTTCCAATACTGGAAAAGGACCAACATAAGGGCGTTCTAACGCACGTTTGACATGATCGCATCTAACATAAACGCGGTCACAATGTTTCAAATCCGGATGCACGTAGGACTGCATGAATTTTGTATGAGCGGTCGTTGGAGTAAACTGAAGGTCGTTGATGAAGTCTCGGTAGGCACCGAGGTAGCTGGATGTAGGAACTGCAGAGGCAAGCTTGGAATCAGAAAAGAAACCACCTGGGAGCCGTAAGGTGTGTCCAAAAGCTAACTCAGCAGGTGTACATTTCAAATCCTGGAGATAGCGATTACGCAGGGCCAAGACAATAAAACCTAATTTGTGAAACCAACGTTCAGGTTCGTCTGAACACTTGATGGCGCGCTTGATCTCTGCATTTGCGCGTTCTGTAATTCCATTGGAAGTGGGGTGGTAAGCTGTAGTCAGATTGTGTTGAATACCAAGCGAGCGCATAATTTCTGCCCAAGCGGAACTTATGAAACATGGTCCACGATCACTTGTGAGGATGATTGGAACACCGACCAAGGAACACCAGAGATTTACAAAGTAAGCGGCGACGGTTTCCGTGGTGGCATCAGGGATTGGTATGGCTTGAACGAAACGCGTATAACGGTCAATACATGTAAGGATGTATTTGTAACCATGGGAGGTTGGTAGTGGTCCAATCAAGTCAATTGCAACATCAGAAAATCGTCCGTAGGGAATTTTAAATTTCCCCGGTGCGGTTTTAGTGTGGCGGAAAATTTTTCCTTCCTGGCAGTTTGGGCATTGTTGAACCCAGGTAGCGATTTGTTTACACATCCCTATCCATATAAATCTTTCCTTGATGAGCTTAATTGTGGCTTTTTTTCCAGGATGCGATAAATTATGTAAGTGCAGGAATACTTGACGTTGGAAGGAGGAAGGAACTAGAACACGCTCTGTGTCAGTGGACACGTCACAAAGGATGGTAAGGTCCTTATTGGGCAGCTTGCAGTCCTGGAGTTTGAGTGATGTTGTTGCGGTGCGTAGTCTTTGAATAGCAGGATCATTGGCTTGAGCTTGTGCTATTTTCTCATACTCTAAAGGAGGCGGAACGTCCGAAAGAGTATTAATGTTGGGTGCCGAAGGTTGAGACCTTGACAAGAGGTCCGCCACAACATTGGCAGAGCCTTTGATGTGCTCAATGGTTGTTGTATATTCTGAAACAAACAACAATTGCCGGAACTGTCTTGGAGAGTAATGTTCGGAGAGCTTACTGAGACTTGAAACCAGAGGGAGATGGTCTGTACGCAAAGTGAATTGTCGGCCTGTCAAGAAGTAGCGGAAATGACGTATTGACTTGTAAGCGGCCAACAGCTCTCGGTCAAAGCAACTGTATTTACGTTGAGTAGCGTTCAGCTGTCTTGAAAAGAAGGCCAAAGGAACAAGTTGATTTCCTTGCAATTGCTCTAATGTCGCTCCAATACCGGTCAACGAAGCGTCAACTGTTAGATAAGTTGGAGCATGGAGTTTCGGAAACGCTAAAGTGCTAGCATTTGCAATAGCTTGTTTGCTGCTGGCGAAGGCGCATTCGGCTTCGACATTCCATGTTAAAGGGGCCGCGCGTTTGCTGCGACTGTTCGGAACTAGCTTGTAAAGCGGTTGTAAGGTTGTGGAACAATGCTTCAGAAAGCGAAAATAATAGCAATAAATTCCCAAGTAACGTTTCAGCTGTTTGCAGGTTTGTGGCTGTGGGTAATCAAGAATGGCCTGCACTTTTTCTTGAGTTGGTCGTATACCCTCAGAATTTATGTGATGGCCAAGGTAGTCAAGAGACTCGCGGTTGAATTCACTTTTGTCTAAATTGAGCGTTAAGCCAAATTCCTCAAGTCGTTGAAAAAGCAACTTAAGGTGTTCAAGATGTTCTGATAGGTTACTACTTCCAATGATGATATCATCGAGGTAAGCAAAGATTCCAAGGTGCTGAAGGGGACGTACTACTTCCCCTATTAGTCTGGAAAAGGTCCGTGGGGCGCCCGATAAACCGAATGGGAGTCTTGTGTATTCAAATTGTCCTAGGGGGCAAACAAACGCCGTTTTATGGACATCTTCTGGAGCCACTTTTATTTGATGAAAGGCGTTTTGGAGATCGCATTTAGAGAAGACAGTTTTACCATACAAAACCTCGGAAAAACTATGTAAGAACGGAAGAGGGTAACAGCTGTCGATTGTTTGTTTGTTGACTAATTTATAATCAACGACAAGACGATATTTATTGCCAGAAGAGCCTTTAGGAACGAGCAAGGCCGGACTTCCATAAGGAGAATCACTGTATCGGATAATTTCTCGCTCCAGCAAGCTGTCAATTTCTTTCTTCAAGATCTGCATTGTTTCTGGGCTATATCGACGTGGACGTGCACGTACAGGAGAACCTGTGGTATGGATGTGGTGAACGATGGAATGCTTCACTGGTTTAACAGCTGACATGGGTTTTTGCAAGTCTGGAAATTGATGTAAAAGGTCTGCAACAGGATCTATCTGGCTGAGAATGGATATGCGAACAGGATCACTTTCAACAGGCTCTAACGTATATTGCTGTTGGTTCGGTACATCTATCAGATGCTTGGCTTTAAGATCCAAAACAAAGTTGTATTCAGTGAGGAAATCCAGCCCCAATATGCAAAAAGGTGTGTCCGCAAGCACAAATTCAAAGGGATAAGAAAAACGAGGATGAAGGGAAACATTAAGTTGTGTAGTGCCATACGTAGTAATTGGCGTGCTGTTAGCAGCGAAAAGCGGTGTTTGCGGTTTGCGGTTTGATACGTCAGCTAAACTAGCGGACAAAAGAGAAGTTGCTGCCGCGCTATCTACATAAAAGTGAATACTATTGGCGTGATCATATACAGTTAACAAGGGGCAGCCTCTTTTTATTGTTGATGCGATCGACGGGACTGACGGGGTTAATGTTGCGTCGATCGCCACGCGTTTTTTGTTGGGCGGGATTGGTTCTCCCACATGCTACAACTTGGGTGACAGCGGCGCGCATCCCTACCGAAGCGGGCGTGGTAATAACATAAGCCATTAGAAGCATCAGACGCGCAAGGGTAATTGCTACGTTGGTAGTCTGGTTTCTGAAATGTGGGGGATGAATGTAAAAAATTATATTTGCGTTGGTTTGCAAAAGAAGAACCATTTTGTCGGCGATTATCTCGATTAAACCCGTTGTTGCTGTATGATTTGTGAAACTGTCCATTGTTTGTGCGTGGTGATCGTTGTTGCCATGCTGAGTTAAATGAATTGCGTTGGTTTGGCGTATTTTGATTTGTGAAATTCGTATTTCTTTGCCCGGAACTCTTAGATTCGTTGTTAGCGTTAGATCGTGTATAGCGCGGTGGTTTAGACAATTGAATTTGCTGTATTTGCGGTTGCATTGGGTAGTCAATGTCATCCGTATCAGTGATGGCAAGGGAAAGGTTGTGCGAAGAAGTTTTTGGTTGTTTAAGCAGCAAGGTTTCGTGGGCTCTGCTTGCAAGGTTCTGGAGATCGTGATGTTCCACGCTGGCTAACGCAATTGCGACGTCTGGTGGTAACGCTTTAAGGAATTTAGCACGAATTAGTTTGACGACTGGCGGAGTAAGATTCTCTTGACCTACTGCGCTCATTAATTCGCGCATTAAATGTTTCGGGGACTGATCGTGCAGCGTCAGGTCCGCCAACAAAAAATCTAAATGGTCCTCACGTTTATCAAAGTTTCTCAAGATTTCATTGATCAATATGTCGTAGCAGTTCTGTGCTGACGCCGAAGGTAACCGAAGGAGCGCGAGGTCTTTCGCAGGAATTGCCTCTACCGCCAACAAGTAACGATTAGTTTGAGAAGTGATTTGATAAAGAGAAAATTTATGTTCAAGGTGAGAAATCCACGCTTCGGGATTAAATTTCCAAAAGGTAGGAAGTTTAACGTGTGAAAACAAATCGTTTCGTAAAGTATTGTTCTGTGGTTGCGCGTTTGTTGGTAATTGGTTACTAGTACCCAGACCAGACGGACCAGCAATGCCATTATCGGGAGTATTTGCAGATCCCTCCCCGTTTTCGTTCGACATAGTTGTATTATTAATTGACTCGTTGGAACGGTCGGTTGATCGTGTGCTCATGTGGTATTCTGTCTTAGCTTTGCCAGGCACCGAAGTAACTTTTCGTTGTGTCGGCACAGGTTGTGACATTTATCAAAACCGATAGAAAATGTTTTAGGCGGCGCACCGCAAAAATTGTTCACAATTGAACCAAAAAATACTTTACAACAAGAAACTTTTATTTCAAACTGCAGCACAATGCAGCACAATAAGAATAGCTTAAGCTAATTTAATAAGGTACAAGCCGATGAGCATGCATTTACAAGCTATGGTTGCAAGTAGTTGTATAAAAAGTGAAAAATCCACTTACCAGTGAAGAACGGTTGTGCGAATTGCGAGAGTGTGAGAATTGAAACGCGTCGTTTTTGACACAAGATCGTCAGTGATCACTAGAACGTCGGTGGTTTATTAGAACGTCGAAGCGTCGGGTTGTCAGTAGAACGTCGGGTTGTCACCAGAAATGTCGGTGGTCACTAGAACGTCGGGGTCATCAGAAATGTAGAGGTTGGGGTCGTTTTAGGATGTAGAGGTTGATGCCGACAGATGCAGATACAGATGCAGAGTTTATCGGTCTTAGCTTACGTTACGTTATTGACTTAGTTAACCTACTACATTAGTATCTGACTCTATTGTTGCGTGCGGTTAGAATTCTCTAACCTTTCTGATAGCCGAACGTTCGTATTATATTATAACAAATACCGTTTGCCAGAAAAGGCTTTTATTGTAGGTGCTGTACACTTTCTCAATATTACAAATAACCGAGAACACAAGTCATGTGACTGTTTACACGATGTCTACTGATTCAATCACCACAACTACAGTAGTACGGTATTACATATGTCTATAACTTCGCGTCTGTGACTGAGGTTCTGAGGCTCAGAGGGAGTCTCACACAAAAGTTCAAGCTTATAAAACGTGCTGCGATGTGGCGGAAATATATGACAAAAAAGGCATGAACATTTCAAAGCGTGTGAACGTGAAAATCGGTGTGTTTGCAATGCAAATTAAATTTGGTTAAGTTGGAAACAGTTACTTGGAAGCGACCTGGTAACGTACTAAATAAGGAGCTTTCACACGAAGTTATTCGTAGCAAGTTTTCAAATATACCAACGGTAGTTTGCAGTGTTCTGAAAAGGCAAGTTTTAAACTCCATTTACTAGCTGGAAAACTCTTTCATAAGAATGATGTGGCGGGACTGAAAGTTTAAAAACTCCAATTGTTCTGGAAAACACATTTCTACGAAAGACGTAAGGATTTTACAAAAGCGAGCCAAGCCGCCACAAACATAAAGAAATTCTGAATAGGCCAACATTGGGCATACATACGTACATAGATTCGATCAGTTTGAAGTGTGATAGATAAATAGCACATTTTTATAACTTACACCATACCAAATTATACACTACAACAAAGCTGGATTAAAACTGTGAAGGGCCTGGGGTTAAAAGTTACTGAGGAACCTCTAAGGCAGTGTTTCTTAACCTTTTTTGGACCACGAACCCCTAAAACATTCTTTGAAAAGCTATGGACTACTTTACAAGAAACACATTGCAAATGTCGAAATTAGATTTTAATCAACATAGTGATGGTCGAAACACTTGCTCGCACGTACAACAATTAGATCCAGAGCGAAACTTTCCTCAATAATAATTTTAGTTTTTTAGCCAAATTCGGAGACCCGGTTTCGCTGTCTGCTGGTCGTTTCATGGACCCCTTAATGCATCTCCTCGGACCCCTTGGAGGTTCATGGACTCCAGGTTAAGAACCCCTGCTCTAAGGCCTAAGCCTTTACAATATTTAATATAAAATAAAATGGACACGCAATATTTGCAAACATTGTTCGTCATACTACTACACCGATTTAAAATTTATTCTGGCACATTTAATTGCACTACTTTTCCGTTTATAAAATTTCAATCTGGTTAATTTTGAATTTATAGCCTATTTTGCAAATACCTTTTGCAGAGCTGTAGACTATACAGATACAGTACTAATTCTAGTACTGGAGTTCATGTACTTAGTTTAAAAAACATTCCACTACAATAACTTAGCCAGTTGGCAAGTACCACGTACTAAGCATAGGTACTTGATTAGACTTTATTGTAACTTATAATAAAAATAACGGAATAATTTTTAATTTTTTTAAATTTAAACATATAATAAGCGAATATAGCCTACAAAAATAAAAGGGAAGACCTAACAACGTAAAAAAACTTCAGCTACATGACGGGTCAAAACGTACTGTAGCTTAAGCTCATAGAATGATAAAACTATGCACCAAAGATTAAAAAGTAATAACAGATGCAATAACAGATTAAGCATAAAAATAGACAAAAAAGTACCAGTTTTAGTATTTTAAAAACAGTCAAGTAGAGTCGACTACTGGAAAATTAGTGGGCTACTTGAGTACTTTTGGTACTTTCGGTACTCGAGTACTTTACCATAAAAATGCTGCTCGAGTGATATTTGAGTCAAGTACTTTACTGGAGAAAAGCAGTTCTGACTCTTTGCTCGCCCATCAACTCGGGAAGCAAAATCGAAAATATTGGTTTAACTTTAACAAAGTGACTATATCATGTTATCACTTTGTCCGTTCACCAAAGTTGTAGATTCACAATACGGTGAACGGCAGATTTACGCTAATGAATTTCTCACTCTTGTTTTAGACAGTGAGAAGAAAGCATTGCGGATGCGTAGTTGTTAACGTTATGGATTCAGTGCTACAAGTCTCGGATTCAATTCTTAGCTTTATTTTATTTCTTTTTTTGTTGAAATATATTTTTAATTTATTTTAGGTCTAGCCATGAAAGGTGAAAGTTTAGGTTGGAGAAGATTTGTTTTAAATTAATTTAGACTTTAGAAAGAAATGTGATTTTTAGTTTTAAATTTTACCGAATTCGTATTTTCCTACTTTCGTAAACGGCGCCGGTAAAACACCGTAAATGTTTATTTTACAGGCCTCCGTTTACCGAAGTAAGAAAAACACCAACTGCATAACCGGCTAGCCGTTTACCGAAGTAGCTTTTTCCGAATTCGGTAATCGATTTTCAGTGAAATAGACGCTGCCAAACTACCATCAAAAATGGAATAAAGCCAAGATCCTATTTCGTTAACTACAGAAAAAAAGATCACCCTCTGCTTTCGTGGAAGTAATTGGATTTTTTTAAATTTATTTTGGGATTATTCTTTTCTTGAAACAAAAAGTTAAATGGGCTTCTCCAATTAACTTACGCAAATGTAGGATATCTAATAATGAATTTGCGTGTTTCCATTTATTTGACATTAAACTTTAATAGAAAAAGAGTTGCTGAATTTTAACTTTTTGAGCAACTTGAAAAAGCTATTAAAAATTTGAAAATTGCATTTTTCAAAACTGCGCTTTTGGAAAACATTTGGGTCTCCCTTCTTTAAGGACAGCTTTTGCGTTCTCTCGTATGATACTAACATTTTGGGGTGGTTTTATCGTCAATATATTTATTTTGTAAATGGATTTTGTGATCCTTTTTATTTGTTAGAACTTCCTTTCGTGATAACTTGTTGTAATACTTCATATAATCAGTGGCGTAGGAGCATATACTACCGCCCCTGGCTTTCGTTGAAAATGCCGCCCTTTGTAGACTGCAGCAAATTTTGAAATAGTTTCATGTTCAAGCAATCTTTTCAATAAAAATAATTACAAATAATGTGCCGCGTCTCAGAAGTTCTATATTGCTTGAGAAAGAAGCCTCACTGTCTCAGCGTTAAGGCCTAAAATAAAAGACAAAAAATGGAGAACAAATGTATTAGGCAAATAAAAAATCAATAGCCGCCTCAAAATTCAACTTTTCGAGCTTTCGCCGAAGCAAAATCAGCGATAATATCTTCAAAATCAAGTTTTTGAACGTAGTCTCTTTCTATAGAAAGAATCGATAGAGCTGATAGCCGATCATCATTCATGGTAGAACGTAAATAGGACTTAATCATTTTGAGCTTTGAGAAACTCCTCTCACAGCTCGCAAATGAAACACCAATGGTAAGATAAAGTTTCAGACACAAGCATAAATATGGTGTCGAATCAAGTAAGTGTGATTTAGCTAACCACTGTAAAACATCAAACGCTGTTGCATTACGATCAAACGTGGTTTCACTGCTTCGCACCAGCCTCTTAAATCTGTCAATTTCCACAGCTAACTCCAAAAAGTCCACCTCGTCGTCATAAGTGCTTTTAAAAGCGTTGGTGAATCCATTGTGACTTTCGCTTTGCAGTAGCGCGTGAGGATTCAAAAATCCAAACATATCATTCAAGTGGTGTATGCCGGTAAACCTAGTTTCAGCTTCAAGTTTAAATCTGTCCAATGCTTGAAACATGCATCGTCTTACTTCTCCAACAACACTAAGGCCAGCATCTTCTGCGTGTTCGCCAGGCATTCTCTTTTTTCTGCGAACTCTCCGATCTTCAACTGGAATCTCTAGCTCTGTGCATTTTTTGATCGCTGCATCCACAGAACCTTTAACCAGATTATCTCGTTCTTCCACTAAAAAGTTGACAAACGCTTTCATCTTGTTAGAGTATTGCGCTAACAGCAATCCTTTTTGCTGCAAGTAAGTTTGAGTATCATGAGATTCTCGCAGGATTACTTTCCAAAAACATAAGAAGGAAAAGAAAGAAAAATTCTGAATCGCTTCTAGAATACTATGAGCGTCACCTCGTGTATTAAGATTTTCGTTTGGATTACATAGTTCCTCTATAGCATCCATAATCTCATCAAAACCTGCGTGAAGGGCCTTTACAGCAGCGTGATGTGCGCTCCATCGCGTATCAATCACTCGCTTCAGCGCGATTGGCGCATGCTTTATAAGGACATCCCATCTATGAGTAGAGGCAGCAAAAAAAACATACAATCTTTCTAAAACAGCGAAAAATCTGTCGCTTAATTGCGACGATCCGACGGCATGAACACCTGCAAGATTCAGTGTGTGATTTCCACACGGTACGAATAGTGCTTTTGGATTTATGTTTTTGATTTTTTGCTGAACTCCAGTATGAATTCCCGACATAGTAGATGCGTTGTCGTAGCCTTGTCCCCTACACATCATCACATCTAAGTTGTTTAGTTCAAGTTCATCTAGAATAGATTGAGAAATTTCAGCTGCCGTTTTTCCGCTCAACGGAAAGAAATTCAAAAACGATTCCTTCACTTGGGCAATACTGTTTTTGATTGTTACATATCTGACTATAAGAGTCATTTGATCAGTATGTGATATGTCCGGAGTACTGTCGCACATAATCGTAAAATATTTAGCTTCGCGCACCTCTTCAAGAACGATGTTTTTGACTTTTTTACTGAGAAGCAAAATAAGCTCATTTTGAATAGTGGGAGAGAGATAAGTAGTTGTCATCTTTTTAGAAATACGAATATCAGAAAGGTGTTTGCTGAGTACGGGACTATATTTTGCCAGAAGCTTCGATCACGGTCTCTAAAAAATTCCCTTGGTTGTTAGATTCAAAAGCTTCACGATGTCCTCGAAAAGGAAGGTTTTGCTTACTCAGAAATAAAATGACATCAACAACGCTTTCTAAAATTTCTTTCCACTTTTTTCGCTCTTCATCCATATGTTTCTGCATGTTTTTGTCAATTGTTTGTTGCAATTGTAGTCTCATTGCAAGCTCTTTCCATTTTTCCATGCATTCTTTGTGGATTTTGGAATTCTCATGCTCAAATATGCGTGGATTTAAATGCCAAAAATTATTGAAACATTTTGTGATAAATAAAGCATAGCCAGTAAAATGGAACAACTTAAAACAATAACAATACAATCCCGATTCCTTTTTCGAATATAATAACCAACTTCTCAAAATTCTGTCACCGTTTTTGAGTATTTTATAGAACCATTCTTTGGAAACACTTCTTCGTTCAAGCTTAGTGCTATCTCCAACTTTAATTATTCTGCTGCTGGAAGCAAATGGGCCATCTTTGTTTTGATACTTTTCTGGTCCTGCTTTGACTAGCTCAACTCTCAAATGGTGATCTATAACTTCAGGCCAAGAGGCCACATCATTGGGCAAATTGTTGACTACTGCAACTGCTTCTTCGTTATTTTCACCTTCGTCTTCATCTATAACTGGCAATGCATAATTGATTTCATTGGTATTACTTTTGATAGACCCTGTTTCTTGCGTTTCTGCTGATAAGCTGATCTTTTCAGTATCTCTCTGGAACTCAGTGTTATTGTCTGGGTTTTCATTTGAATCGTTCTCTGGTAATGTTAAAGAAATATTTGAACCAGAAGAGGTTACAAATTTTAGCATAGCTCCGTTGTGCTTTTTTAATTTTGCTTCTCTTGCTTTTTTCTTTTTTTTAAAAAAAGCTCCACTCTCTTTGACACGTTTCATTTTCGAGTCTAAATTAACACTTGTATAAAATTAACAACAACCTGTCATTTAAACATTTACAATCAATAACAACCTAAAAGTTTACAATTAAACGTTTAAATGCCCAGGACTGGTTCACCTCCCACAGTTTTCTTGGTCTGCGGGACCAAATCGTAACAAATTAGGGGCCTGGTGAGAACTTGCCAACTTAAGTATATCTGGTTCAATATTTGATAAAAAGAGCCTCAGATCACCCTTTTTATTTATTTGCAATCTATTTCTCTGCTTAGTTAAGACTTGCAAGACCGAACTGAATCCCTTCTCTGAAGAGACCGAACTGAATCCCTTCTCTGTAGACTGAACTGAGCTAAAGCTTACTGTCTTAGCAATGAAATTGCGTTGACTTGCTGTTAACTAACTCTTCGGATTCTATGTCTACTGTTACGTCATCAACGAAATGCTGGCCTAAATAAAAAAAGAAAAAGAGAGAAACGTTCATAAACGGTACTCTTGGTAGCCTTTACAATTTTTTTGGAATTTTACGATTCGACTAGAAGAGCCACAAAAAACATGCCGGTGAGCCGCATGACTATGGTGAATTCATACATCACAATTCATGAATGCACACCATTACAAAGACCGCATATCACAATGGCTTATTGTCTCAATGTTTGAGAAACACGCAATTAAGATCCGAGGCTTAAAATGACGCCGAGGCTTAAAATATTACACCTATAATTCGTCAGTGTGATATCGTAATTCTTACTTGAAGCTATTGTCAAAGTTTGTCGTTCGATAAACTGTCGTAGTACCTCACTGTGCAGCCTCATTTTGCCGCCCCTGGCGCAGAGCCAGAACCGACAGGTGGCTGCTACGCCACTGCATATAATGTCTATTTTTTTGGTCAAAAATTATTTTTTTAAATTAAAAAGATTAAATTTTCTCGTTTAAAAAGATTGAACGCTCAAAAATAACATTCCCTTGGACAAATTATACTGAGGACCATTTACAGTTGTTTCGCGTTTTAAAAAATATTTTAGTCTGGATTAAATTATTGCACCAACCATGACAACGTCAGCATTGAACGTTTCAAACCGTGTTTTGTCAACATGCTTGCCGACTTGCAACTAGCTGTCAACAAAGACCGGTTGGAACCAGTAGATGGACATTCCCAAAACGTCGTTTTCGGTAATATCGACTTCAATGACAAAGCATAATTAACAACATATTAACATTACATACAAACCTTTTTGCACTGGAATGCCTAATGTGTTAAATAAGTAAAAATAGACTAAGAAACAAAATGTTTTACGGTAGAAACTGACCCAGAGCAAATGGTAATGCTGAAAACAATGTGCAAATAAAAATTAACTGTAGATAGAAAATATAAACATTAAACCAGTGCTTCTCAAACCGGGCCACTTGGCTCACTAAAGGGATAATTTTTAATTCCAGGGAGGAAATTTTCTCTAGGGAGGAATTGGGGAGGAAAAACTGTATATGAAAAAAACTTTAAATTTTAAATTTTATTTGTAACAGAAAAATCCTCTCGAAGAGGTTGTTTAGATGTCTACAATAGTGCGCGAGGACAAGCTCCTTAACTGTAGTGACTGACGTTATAAACGTGTGTGTTTGGTTCATAATGGCTATTGTTTTCTCTTTATTGTTAGTAAGGTACTTGTAGAACTAGCTAGTAAGCTAGTGATGAAAAAAAGAGGAACACACGATATTTGCGGAGACCTTCAAGCAAAACTCACACGCTTTTCTCCTCGAATTTCTTTATTAACTTCTCAACATGAGGCTCACGGTTCTCACTAACAATGAGCAACGATTTGTTTGTAAATTTGTTTGGTTATTTTGTGAGAGCGTGCTTTTGCAATTTTGAATTTTATTCCTGAGATAAATCTTCAAAAGACATCATCCAGGGACAATATTCAGGTAGTGTAAAATTTTGGAAATTATTTTTTTTGATTTTTTGGGGGGAGGAATTGACGGTGTTTTAGTTGGTAAGGGAGGAATCGGAAAAAAACTTTGAGAACCACTGCATTAAACACACCCACGTAAATTATGTGGGTCATAATCACATCATTTATGTCTATACATGGATATGATACGTTACTTGTAATGTAATATTTATGGTTTACATAATATATAATATCTTTTCAGCTGTAAAGTTATGTTGCGTCATGCGGCAATCCTGGAAGTAAGCTTGACGCAAAAGATACATCTGTCTAGCCTAAACCTGTAAAAACTTTCGAACCAAATGGTACCTTACTACCTTTCAATCATTTCAACCAAGTGGTACCTTTTTAACCGCTCGAACCAAGTGATACCATTTCAGCGACTTAAACCAAGTGGTACCTTTTGAATCACACGAACCTATACTATTTTAGTAGTACCCCAAGGAAGAGCGTTTTTATTGGTCAATTGATAACAGAAAGGCTCTACCAGTACACATAAAGCTAGAGGCAGGCATGGGGCGCATGATGTGCAGTGCGCAGGGCAAGTACAAATTAGGGGATCTTCTTGTATGGTACCTGTGCTTTATTAATTGTAATGCTTTTGAATATATGAGCTGTGTTTTGGATCTCATTGAAAACGTGAAAGGGCCAAAACGAAGAAAATAAGCCTTTAATTGGAAAATACTGTGTTTAGAGTCAGGCTTTTAGTGTGTCCTTGTGTTTTACTAGAAAATATTGGTAGCCTATCACTTAACTTTGTTGACAAACTGTATGCTTGTTGATTGTTCTATAGAACCTTTGTTTTATTTACACAATGGACGATGAGGCAGAAACCTACCGTTTAT
Organism: Clavelina lepadiformis; assembly: GCF_947623445.1. Taxonomy (NCBI): domain Eukaryota; kingdom Metazoa; phylum Chordata; class Ascidiacea; order Aplousobranchia; family Clavelinidae; genus Clavelina; species Clavelina lepadiformis. The sequence continues at coordinate 7,652,957 of NC_135244.1, read as the reverse complement.
GGAGGATTCGAAAAACAGTAATGCAGGTGAAAAGAAAGTCCCATATCAAATATGAAACAACAATAAGCTATAGCCTTGCCGGCCTTAGGTTAATTTAAACGTGACCATCCTCAATTCCGTAGGCTATAGGCCTACTTTCTATGTACCGCAACTCATGTTTAACAGTACACAAACCTGTAGTTTTCTGTTTTACTTTTGTTGTTTTTCTATCTTAATCACGCAATCATTCATGCTCAGGTTGGAAATTTAGCTACCTTTGGGGAGAAATATGCTCTGTATATAAAAAACCAAAAGCTAATGATAAAGTAGCATGCAGATTTAACTCTGTCTCTGCACAGTAAAAGCTTTCCACTTGCGACTTAGGGTCGGGTACCTATTGTGAAAATTAACACTCTTTCTTGCAGATTGAAACCCAAATAAAACAAGTTATACTCAACAGACAACAACAAATTTTATACTGTTACATGCAGAATTTCATCCTGCTTAACTTTTGTGTCCAAATTTTTTTGTAAAATTCGGACACCGGGTACTTTTTTGACTGGCTACCTGACTCTATGCCTTAAAAGCATATGATCTGTAAGACAAGTCTCTAAACCTTATTATCTGGTTTGTATTTCATGACAGGATTTACTGAGATCTCGGGTATGCAGACACGCCAACTCAGGTGTGCAATGGCTAGCTAAGTGCACATCTATTCAATCTTCTCCTGGGCCTATCTAGACTAGCACTTATAACTTTATACTTATCTAACACTAGGCCTACCATACGTCCTCTTTTAGGAGGATTTGTCCTCTTTTTTCAAGAAAAGTGAATGGTCCTCCGAGGACGCTCAAAAATGCCCAAATGTCCTCTTTTTTCGCATTTCGAGTTAGTTGCTTATACTTTCAACAAAACTTTTTGGCGAGACGTTGTATTTATTTCCAAAAAATTACTGTAGCCATGAAACATGATGAATTGCTGGTTTAAAAAATGTTTTCCAACAAATTGCCCTACCAGCCCTACCTTCTTGATTGTTATTGCAAACATTGTTCGACGTTCTCTGTAACATTTGGGCCTTTTAACATGCGAGGATCTGTCGCATTTTTTTCTGGCCCGAGTTCGAACTTAACAGACCGTAAAGAAAGTGCCGCTAGTCGTCTCGACAAGTTCGTGATTTTACATGCGCGCATGTTGAGTTAAGTTCAAACTTGGGGTCTGTTAAGTTCAAACTTGCGCCAGAAAAATTGCAACAGAACCTCACATGTAACAAGGCCCATTAATAAAGCAAAGGTGTGAGTTTTGTAGGCCTAGCCTACTATTAGTGTTACTTAGGGCTACCATATATCCTCTTTTCTAAAGAAAAATGAATTGTGCTCAAAGTATAGCCTACTGAAAAATGTCAAAATGTCCTTTTTTTTGCATTTTGTGCTTTCTTGCTTATATTTTCAACACAATTATATTTTTATGTGACTTGTTTGGTTCCACGACAATTAACCGTGGGAAATTGACCGCGAACAAACTCACCGAGGACAACTGACCGGGGGACAACTGACCGTGACGTAAATTTACCTAGAACCAACTGACCTTAAATCATATTATTACTTTAATCATATAATTTGATTAAACAACAATGCTAATATGCGTAAAAAATAAAATGCGTAGCGGTTGATTTGTGTCGCCAGCCAATTTGTTGCCGGTCAGTTGACCACGACCAATTGTCGCCGGTGAATTTGTTCACGGTCAATTGACGTGATCCCGACTTTTTGGCATGAGGCCTAAGTCAAGTGACGTTTCGGCGACAGCATGAGGTCTAACCATTTTTGTTATCATTGTTTTGATTTAGACAACCATAAAAGCTAAATAAAGCTAAGCAATAACGCCAAAGAAATATACTGTGTTTTCTGATGAACTGCGGCAAAAGTATCCTTGTTTCAGAAAAGGACGTAATGATTTTGAAGCTGAATGCATTACTTGTGCATATGCGTATAGTTATCCAAAAACATGTGATAAATTCTTTAAACGTAAAACTCTATTTGCATTGTACTAGCTGGCGAAATTGTCCTCTTTTTAGGCGATGAAAATATGGTAGGCCTATCTAACACCCTATCATAAATTTATGTGGGAAGAATAAATTTTCATCAATTCTTATCAAAATTTGGGTATTATATAGAATCGGACGTTTTCATCAGTATTGTCACATCTCTTTGGATAGTATCAAGCGGCAGGTGAGCCCAATTGCTACATATGGTGACCACGAATGAATTAAACATGTAAATTCTCTCTCCTGGCCTTCATAAAAGCACTCATCTTTCTCTACCCTCGTCGCAATCAGCCAGGAATCCCTATATAGTCAAATGCTGGTGGCCATGCCCTTCGAAAGTAGTGTAGCGTCTCACTTGTTTATATATAAAACTTGAATTTTGTTACCTCTTATGAAAGGGTAAATTTAGATTATTAAGCTTAAGGGCCTCTTTATTTGGCCCAAATTAAAGCTTATATAAGGTCACGTGTGCAAAAAATGTATATAAAATTTATCTCAGGTTTGCAGGTGCTACAGACCGGCTTATTTTTGTCGTAGTTTTACCAAGATGACTGAATAAGGCAAAGAGCAGCAGACTTATCGTGAAAGTAGGGCCGTGGTGCTTGCTCGCACTGGAAAGCATGGCACTTTTTCACGAAATCTCGAGGGTGCAAGACAGCCAAAATTGGGGTGACGGGAGACTGGGCGGCTAAAAGTGGTGGTGCAAGATGTTGCAACAAGTGCCTTTTGCCGTCAGGTAGGCAAAACACCAAGCATGTGGGCCCCATTTCTCTACTGTAAATGTGCAATGTCTAAAAGGGTAGACATTATGCTGTTTTTGGTCTAAGAAAGAGGAAAGCGGAAGAATCATAGTGAAGGCTCCATTTTTTGAGAGATCGTAGCTTTTTCTGAAGTTGACATTTGGGTGCAGCAAGCACAGTCTTCAAAAGTATCAAACATGCATTTGTCATGATTTCCACTATGGGACTGTTTCCATGTTGTCACCATTACTTTTTCATATCAAAATCGAGTATTGAGGAATTGTTACCTCATAAATATTTGACGAATAAACATATTATCACATAACTTTTTCATATTTAGGCTTTGTTGTGGGTTTGTAAAAGTACGAGCAAAGCCTTTCAATTCTTGATCTCACTAGTGGTATGACATCATAATGGCTGACGTATCATGATAATATAGGGCATAGGCTGTGTTTCTATAACATCAGTTTTAATGCTAGATTGACAATAGTAAAACGGATCTAATTTGCTCCGTTTACGTTAATACCATGAAAAACAAATGTTATAAACATATATAGGCTTTATATTTAGAGACAAAAGATGAAAATCAATCAGAGCAATGCCACTAGAATAGCTGATCTTATTAGCGTTTGTTTTTTTATTTTCCAATATTTAAGCAAGCATAAACCTCTTTGACTTTGATTGCAATATTATTTATCAGTATTCTTACTTCTAATCTAACTCATATTGTTTAACAATAAATTGCAAAGGCATCAGACAGCCTTTATGAAGTAAATAGTTTTAACTAAAACTAAAGTTATATCATGTTTTTATGCAGTTATGTCATGATCGAGGTTATCTTGTTACACAACATGAATTAGATCAGTCACTTGATGAATTTAAAGAAGAATTCGGAGATAAACCGAGTGAGAGAAAACCAGGACGACAAGATCTTACCATACTTGTTGCTCACAATGATGACCCAACTGACCAAATGTTTGTTTTTTTTCCAGGTATATATGCTGCTTGCCATTTGTTATTGTAACAGTTTTTTTGTGTTTCTATTAAATTGGTTCAGTTTGGTATTTATCTATATAGGCCTTTACCATTATTAGTTGTCTACTGTCCCATACTATAATCGTACCATTTTATGAGGTATTGGAAACAACTTAGGTATATTGTCACGCACTTTTTTAAAATCCCTTCTGAGCTTGATCATGATTTTAGTTCCACCTTTTTTACAAAACTCCCTGGTCTTGAGAGAATCATAGTAGCAACATGCGAAGTAAGAAATTGTGTCACCGGCCATTACAGCCAATATTATTAATTATCAAAATCCAATGCAATAAAGATTTGCCTACAACATCTGTTGTCATTTAACACTGCATTTCTCACAGTTAGGGATGTTATGACTATAGTCTACTAGGCTCATAAAAGATCCTATGTTGTTTTACAAAACCCTAACCATTTCATTCATAAAACAAACCAAATATAGTTTCATAATCTGCCCATACTATGATCACAGAATCCATTCAGCCTTTTCTGTATGAAATAACATTTAAACACTGATAAACTGCATTGGCTTTGTATTACACTTATCTAATTTCCAGTATTGCTGTTGGATTTTTAACCTTGTAGATGCAATTATTGTCAAAACTCACATGATATTGATTATATTTTGCCATTGACTATAAGAAGCCATAAATATGGTGCTAATCTTGTGGTGAACTGGTCAAAAACATTTTCAAACATGCTGTATAATTTATGCTTAACTGTATCACATCTTTAAAATATTTTTTGATTTTTTCCAGAGGAACCCAAAGTTGGTGTGAAGACAATAAAGACCTACTGCCAGAGAATGCAGCAGGAACACATACAACGTGCTATAATTGTTGTTCAGCAGAGCATGACTCCATCAGCAAAGCAATCACTTTTCGATATGGCTCCAAAGTACATTCTGGAGCAATTCCTGGAGCAGGAGTTGCTCATAAACATCACTGAACATGAGGTAATTTGAATTTATTCAATTGGCATCAAAGCATATGATGTGATATCATAATTTTCGGCTACACTAACTTGTTTTCCTAAAACTTTTGTCACATTAAATGTCGAAACGACTATTAATGACAAAATTGGTGAATAATACTGTATACTGTAAAAAGAAAGTTGATAGTAAAAGTCACCTTAAATGGGATTGCTCGAAAAAAATTTTGACCCTCCAAGTAACACAAGATTGAGTTTTGTTTTTGGTCTACTACCTTTCTAGCATCTTTTTGACAAATTGACAGAAGAAAAGAAAGAAACTTGTGGCATTAACTACCGTAATTGAAAAAAATAAGAGAAAAATTTTCAATTATGGAATACTTTTCCTTGTTGCTTTACTAGCTGTTTTTGCACAGTGAACTATAGTTTGTATTTTTGTTTTGTTATATTATTATCGAAGTACATAGATTAATTTGTGATAACTTAAAAATTGGTAACTAAAACAGTTTACTCATTCAAAACGTGTAATCCACAATGTGACATTTATCCCAAAGGAATGCTGTTCCAACTTGAAAAGCTTACAGGATACCTCAATATTGTATACAGCATTTCTTAAGAATTTTGTTAGAGAAAAACAGCTAAGTTTAATGCGTTTATTCCTAAGCATTGCCGTGTCTAACAAAACTCATCATGGCTGACTTTTTCTATGCAATACATAAGTCTAAACTACTACTTGTTAACTCCAGGTGGATAAGTTTTTAAAGTAATAATTTTTTTCCGTTCTTATCTACGCAGCTTGTACCGGAACACGTTGTATTGACACCAGAGGAAAAGCAAGAACTTTTAACTCGGTATAAATTGAAAGATCATCAGTTGCCTCGAATACAAGCCGGCGATCCTGTTGCGAGATACTTCGGACTTAAACGTGGTCAAGTTGTAAAAATCGTCCGGCCTAGTGAAACCGCCGGACGTTATGTCACATACAGATTGGTACAGTAATGTTACTGGGAAAAACTCAGTAAATTGGAACCACCATCCTATTGCCATTCCTAATCATTCTTCTTTGCCACAATGCAAAATCATGACAAGTTTGCTGCCCAGTGCTCTATGGTAGTCTGTTTCACTTTGCCTACAACTCTATTTCTCATGAATATTTGCTGTGTTCAAAACAATCACCCAGCCATTTTTATTCATTTACGCTGTAACAGAGTTTACTATCTTGTACGCCGATCTGTCTGAGATATTTTCTAAAAATACAAGACTCTGATTTTATTGTGTTTTTTTGTGTCAGTGAAACCGGAGTGCGTAATAAATATATTTACAGATCTAACACTAATTTTAAATGCTTTTCTTGTAACTGGCAGTTGTGACTCAGTCGCAACCATATTCAGAATTGCAAAGAAAATCCAGCAATAGTTATAAAGGCAAAAGAAACACAACGGGTTTTGTCGCAATTATTACCTCTGCTTTCGGTTTTGGCAAAAATAGGGACTTTGTAAAGACAAAAATTGTACAATAGTTCAGAAATCATTGCACAAACAACTCTCCGTAAACTTAAGACTTTCCTAAGCTCAAAAAAATTTTGATACGCTTGAAGCTTGTTTGTGGCAAAATTGAACACTACATTTTGACAGTTGAAATGCGATTACTATCTGTAGTCTGCAAAAGCACAAAATTTATGTATTTCAGCCGGCGGGGACGTACGGAATCCTTTTTCTTTATTGAAAGTTTTGGCAAGTTATTGTAAATTATCATTTTGCAGCACTTTAGTTCCACAATTAAATTAAAAAGAACAATATAATCTCTTATAATACAACTGCATATTTAGTAATGTTTTCTTGGCTAGTCTTGTGTTAGCATCATTTGTGTCGTTAGGTTTGCCAGAGAGCTGGAGAAGAAATCTGCAATGTGAAAAATATACGCCCGTTATATGACTAAAAAACTTTAAGATTAAACTAAAGTTAGCTATATACATAGTGATAGACGAAAATTGTAACGTTGTAAATATTTTGTAGCTTTTTGTTTATTTTGCGTATTTGTAGAAAGCTTTCATTTTAAAACTTCATATTGTTAATAATCGCAATAGAGTAGCACAGCGTTTTATTTAATATAAAAAGCATATTGGGGTAAAAAGATAAAGAACAATTAAAAAGTTTGAAGAGTTACGTAAAAAGAATCAGATAATAATGTACTTTGGTTTAACTTTTGTCTGTGAATCTTGGTTAAATACAGAAACGTTTAACTTGCGACAAACTATTTCTTCAAAACGTACAAGTCGCCCAAAAAGATACTATTATGCGTGTTATTTTATCGACAGTTATTTTTTTACGCATATTTGTTTGACTTTTCAACGTAGGTAATCAAAAAACCTTATTGGTTTCAACTTGTTTCCCAAATACAGTGTGGGACTACATCAAAATCTTTTTGTAACAAGTAAATCATGAGCAGTTTTTGTTTTTAACTCAGTGGTCAGTATGACGCACTTATTCTTGGCATCGGAACACAGTTTAACTCGCGTAATTGTAGCTTAACTTTAAGCCCACTGCGAATTGTTATATTTACTCTTACGTATAATTACATTGAAAACTCTCTGTGAATTATCACTGCACGTGTCAATCGGTTTTATTTTCCGGAAGTGTGTAGGCTACAGCAAATTTTCAAACAGTGCTATTAGCAATATTTTATCACCACATTCTCATCATCAAAACTGTATTTATCTTGGACAGTATCTTGCCCTGCAGCTAGGCAACTATAGGTTACAAAAGTTAAGTTCAAAATTTTATTTGCAATGCGACGTAAAATTAGTACTCATGGATAAAAGCGTTTCTGGTTTTGTAAGAAATAACTTTCTTCCAAAATCCAAACAACAATCCACACGCAGTAGACAATATACGGCGTTTGTTTAATTTGCAAGTCACAACTTCTTGATTTATAAATCCGCTGTTACGTTACTCATTTGTGTTGTGTGACTAGAAAGTCGAGTTTTATCTTCTTAAGTCGGCTTTCTTTTTTGTTGCTACAAAGCAACTTTAATGTCAAAAAACTTTTGATTTTATTTTTAATCAATCTAAATTTTTCAATTCCGTAAAACTTTACGCTTTTTGTGGTTTTTAACAGTCTAAACGTGCTGGGTTGTTTTTTATTAACGCCGAGCTGCTTTTAGCTGTTACGTCTATCAATTAACCACAATCGAAATAAGAGGTTTCTATTTTAATATGATGATATTTTCATGTATTAATAATAAATTAATAATAGTATTAATAATAAATTCTTTCTCCTACATTTTCTTTACTCATGTCTATATACTTGTATAAATTTAAAATTAATAAGCCCACCTTTCAAAGTTACGCTGCAGCTATCGGAATTTCCGAGTGTCCTCCATTCAAAAGTGTAGTAATCGCTATCGTACTCGCATTTCTGTTTAACGGAGACCATTCCGCCTTCAAGAGTTTTTCCCGCTTTGCAGAAATACAGCCGGTAAAACTGCCACATATTTGACGTCACCGTTTCCATGAAGTAACCAATCGGGCAAATGTTAAAATCTTCCGGTGACTGATCAACTTCGCCACAGTCTGATGCTAAGAAATTAAAAATGGCAACTTTTACGAAAAGTCTTGCATTACTATTTACAAGCATATGCTGCTGTATCTCTGAAGTTGGGCAATATGAAGTTTATAAATGCAAACCAGAAAGTGGCCTTTTTGCTTTTTTTCGATAAAACTTTAAATATGTTAAACTTTTATATCCGCAAGATTGCATAATACTTTTAAATTGTCTAAAATTGCGTAGTATGACGATATAAGTGACCAAACTTACAATTAAAACTTTTTCAATTGAGTTCCTGAAAAAAACATTTAAGTAGTAAAACCGGCTTTTACATTTATATCACTTGCGCAAATTGCGATTGTTCGTTGTTATTAAATAAATATACAGTCTCCAGAAATCAATGGATGGTACAAGTTTTTACGAAATAATTCGCTGGCCGATATCGCTCTGCCTTTGGGCGTCTGTTGCTAGACATTATGTTTAGTTTTCTTTTCATTCTCCCTTGAGGACCATGCGCCGTTCATGTGATCATTGACCGACTGGTCTTGATATTTGTATATACAGTTCAATTTACCGTTAGCTAGCTTAAGGTGTATTTTCTCTAATTTCCTCGAATCTCTATAGCACTTCAAATGTTGCGTGTCGGTCAGATAAAGATCATTTTCAAAGCTATCACGCGCTAAACGCCTGATCAGTGATCAGACAACGTGCTTTTTTACGTTTTTTCTAAACTGTTTTCGCCCCCGCATGGCAAATCGATGAATGCGGTTGATAGCATAATTTGCAGCTATTCGGGTACTCAGTATTGCGGAGGTGAAACGTGGCTACTTTTTTCTTAAAATATTCATGCCCATTTGTAGTAAATAGAATTAAGCACAAACGCAAACTATGAAGTTGTTTTTCAGATATAAAGCACTCACTAAATGATAAGCATTCAAGAGGCAGGTCAACTCTCCAATAAAAATTTCCGCGCGAACCGGTGTTAGTTTGAGTCCATAAATTTGCCACTTCAGCTGTTCCCGACACTTCCACCTCATTTGCACAAGTTATCGCCCCTTCTGATAAAGCAAATTGACCAACCTAAAACATGTAACTGTTGATTTTAGCATAAAGTTAACAAATTATTTTTAGTTAAAACACTATTGTTTATTACATTTTCTATGTTAAATTCGTGTTTATCAAGTTACCTAAATCAGCTAAAATGTATTTCAAAGACTGTATTTGTAAAAACTTATACGGCAAACAGAGCTTAATAAATCGCTGGTACGACTCTGGCAATTATAGCACAAACCTTTGCGTAGCTGCCGTCTACTGTTTGTGCATACTGAAGGTATTTGTAAGCAAATCGTATGTAAGTGCGTTCTCCGTCAGAAGCCAACACAAACTGAAAATTGTTTCTCTGAAAAAATAAATAGCCTTTGACGCCGGTTGCTTTCGTGTCAATGCAGATTTTTCGTAGAAAGCGCACAATGATTGACGCTTAATGCATATCAAAAAGTTAAATACAGTAGTTTTATAGTTTTAAACGAATCATTACATTTATGTGTTATCAAGACATCGTGGCATGAAAGTGTTTAAAACAATAGAGCGTTTTCATTATCTTAAACAACTTAACTTTCCAGATTTTTTAAGTACATCAATCTATTCCCTATTTGGCATTCACATTTTTGTTGAATACAAAGATGTTTCTGATAAACTAGCCATCGATTATTAAAATTATAATAGACGTTTTAAGAAGTAGGTTACCTTAATATTCCCGTCGAGGTTAATCGTGTAATCGTATGTAACCACTAAACCAATCACAACGGTAAAATCGTCGTCGGCAATGTTTGCTTGAAACATGGTTTTAACCGCATTCTTCTCTTGTGTGTTGGTTATAGAACGATAAGAAATAATCCCGTTGTTCAAATCTATTAACAAAAAAAATTAATTCCGAGGCGCATTGGAAATAGTAAGTTAGCTTAATAACCCATTTCCTGGGAGGATCGGTCGCTATCGAATGATAATAACTTAATTGTAAACTTACTTGGGTTGTTCACGGGAATAAGAAAGGGGGCAAATATCAGAATATCATTTCTGACTAGATCTAGGTTTGATGTGTGCAGTGATGTTCCGAAGCTTACCGCCCCCACGACGTTTATCTATAAAGAAAATAAATGATAAAAGCTATACATTATCAGCTTTTTTGTTTGCAATAAATGTGCCTGTTTAATACTTGCAGCATATATCATATAGAGTATAGACCTTATAGAATTATGAATAATCAGAATCTATATGTGGATTATATCATGGGATAAACATATTCACAAAAAAGAAATTGCTTCAACATCACAACTAAAACTCACAGGAAATGTGACATGAATTTCCCGACATTATGACGTAAAGGAAAAATTATATCATAATTATCGCTAATTCATTGACGTTTGGCTACACGCTATATACGCACCTTGTATTAAAATGCGAAAAGTATAAAAATTACATCACTCATATCTTTTTATCTAATTTGCTGCATTTTCACAAAAATTGAAGATAAAGTAACATATCTAATTGTAATTGACCAATTACTATTTAGGTCATCAGTTACGTTACCTTTGATGTTTTAATTGATAAAACATCTCATTATTAGGTCACCGAGAAAATTGGTTTGAATCGAGTAACAGCCTGTATATACGTAGGCTTAAACTAAAAATCAAATTAAAAACAAGAAAAGTGGTAAAATTTGTTCAATATTAACTTTTTGCAAAATACTCACGTAAATCTGATCAAAACTTCCTCTACCATAAATAGTGATACTCCTTCTGAGATCAGCAACGGCATAGCCTCTTTCCCAATCTTCCGGGGAGAGGACTGTGTCTCCCGCCTCCTCTCCCGATGGAAGCAATTTTTGAGCGTAAACGCAGGTCAGCAATGCGTTAATTGTCAGAAAAAATATGAAAAGATTTCTCATTGTTTGTGATTTAGATTTCCCAGTTTTTACAAAATTCCTATCTCTTTCTGTCGGTTGTTCCTTAAATAGTTTATAATTTCACTTCCGCATCATCATGTTAGTAACCTTGATTTCTGAATAACCCTGAAAATTTCAGATTCGCATTTAAATAAAAAAAATAGGTGTTCTTTGCTATAAAAACAAACGTTTTAGTTTAATAAAATACAACTTATTTTCTACTGATTTTTTGTCCAATAAAATGATAAAATGTTGTTTACAAAACGCAATTCGGTGTTAACTTTCGTTCAGAAACTCGGTACCGCTACCACACCTTGTCAACCGTTTTTGCGGAAGCACATTTGTATTTAATCATTTCACACAATCACAAAATTCTTTTTATCTCCCTCGCTTTTTTCTCTTGCCTCACAATGGGCGCTTGATTTTGTTCACGGCCACTCTGTTTGTTACCATTCATTCGAGATAAAAAGTTTAGCAGTTGAACCGGTTTTACCGAGAAAATTGTGTGTTGACCAGATGACGCATGAGATTTGACGGATTTGCCGGCAAACTGCAAACTGTTCTGTGAACCGGTCATTGTTACAATATTTGGTTTAAATCATAGAAATTACTGATTTTTTTGGGACAAAACTTGTTATTTTCTGACTGTAGTTTGCAATTATTCAGTTGCTTATTACACCTCGTTTATTACTTTGGCGTTATCAAACAGACAATCTCAGACCTGAGTAATTATAACCTGCAAACGTGTAATTAGCAAATTTTTCTCTTAACTTTGTAATATTTATGCCAATGCAGTGCGCCTTACTTTCAAAATAGGTATTTGCTGTTTAACATTGTTAACGCTAAAATGCTTGAAAATTGATGTTCAATACGAAAATATATCATAATAAAAAATACCTTTTGACTTAATTTATTATGATCAATAAAAACATTTTCTCGGCGAAATTACTGCATGCGCAGGACAAACAATCATAAATAACTATCCTATATATCAACAACTGTTGAATTCGCATAAATCAATACAGCGCTTTAACGTGTTTGTCTCAACCCGAGAACTTACGGTTAGGCTTTCATAAAAAATTTTATTCCATATACTTCATACGTTTTATGTACAAAGTTTTATAACATTGTAAGCCTTGTTTGCATAAGACGAAACTCACAGAGCGTAGCCACCAAGGTTAATTGTTTATGTACATATAACTTTGAACTGAATTGACATGTTATAGAAACGAATATAATTGACCTACAAAAGTTTTGTTGTAGGTTATAGACATTCCAATTTTAATATACCTGTCGAAACTAACTTTTATTCATCGAATTATATCCTATGAAATCATAAACGTCATTTTATAAGTTTAGACTATATATAGTATACGGTAAATATCATATTATATGTATGTGTAGTAATTATTAAATTATAACTTTACAAAGCCACCAACGTTAAAAACAAGGAACTATACGTTTATAGTTTATACACTTATGCATTTGCAATGGCCGGTGTCCGCTGATGGAGCCATAACTCGTTGAGTAAGACATGTGGGATTTGATACTACTGTACTGTATTTGTTACACTACTACTACTACTGCACAGGTTTTTTTTTAAGGTTTGGTTTGGGTGACCGCTAAGTAGTTTTAAGAGACCGCAAGTGTTTCATTTAACTACCAAAAAATAGCCATATTTGCTTGTCCAGTCTTGCAAGTCCAAATTTTGGGAAACCGCTGGAGAAATTTGGGGGACCGTTTCGGTCCCCCAAAACACCTTAAAAAAACACTGCTACTGCATATTCAAGGAAAAGCAGTATATTGTAACATTTGAGTTTTAAATTGAAAACATTTGGAATAACACTGAAATCTCAAGAGGATTTGCACAAAATTATATGAAAATTAAACCATTCCGCTTTGAAGAATTGCTGGTGTCATTAAGTGTATATGTAGAAAGTGTTTACATTTTTCTTCAGATGTTCAAAATTCTACAGCTACACATAAGCGTATTAAAAGGTTTAAATTTATACGTAAGTATACATACTTTATTTTCAACGATAAAAGAAAACCTTATTTGAAAAAAGTAGTTCGCTTTGTGTATTACCATAAAAATTATTTCATCAAATACAAAGCATACACGTTCAAATCTTTAAAAGTTGTCTTATATATAAAGCTTGCTTTGAATCACTACAAGACACGCCTGGTTTAAGGAATTTTAAATTTATTCATAACAATGAGTTCGATCAACGCTTCATGTACGAAATCGGTATCGGTGGAAATTAATTCCGAAGAATATAAAGCTTACAATTATGCCTTATTTTGTCAACCTACCTAACTCCATAATAGATGGTGAGCTTGTGTTACGAAACAAACAATAAACGATGTTAAATAGACTGTTTGTCTTCTATACATGTACAGGTCCGTAACTCGTCCGTACTAAAATTAAATTTTGACGCCGATCCACAAAAAAGACGAATTAGCGCATTTTTGCCTGCAAATATTTTTTGCTTAAAAATTTACTTGCTGACAAAAACTGTGCGAAAAAAATTACTGTACGGTTATAACAGTAATTTTTTCAAATTTGAGTTGTAATATTTAAATAAGTTGTTCCAATGCACTAATGGCGAAATAAAATATTTACTAATACATATTTGGCTCGTAGCAAACGTTAATACTTCTAAAATTTGTAACAGGAGTTGGATTTACAAAAAAAACATTGATAACTCAAGCTAAACTCGAAATATTCACAAAATAAACAAACCATTTTGCCACATTCAATATGTGTGTATAGATTACAAGCTGTGCACTGCATGCACCATTTCATTGAACATAAAGTTTTTATATTTATTTTGACAAATTTATTCGCTTACTAAAAACTGTATGTGCCTCAAAAGTATCCCAACATAAATGCATTTAAACAAACCACCACTGGAAAGCTATTTTAATTGTAAAACTCCACTTACTGTTTCTTATACGCTTTTAAAAAGTTTCTCTATCTTCAAAAAAACTATTACGACTCATCTCTGGTTTTGCAACCAATCAAAGCTTATATAGTCATAAGAACGGAAGAAATACATTTTAAAGTAGATTTATAAAGCACTCTCAATTTGATGAATTAACTCAGATGAATGGTATCATTTGAGTATAGGATTTAACTCCAGTAAAGTACAGTAAACTAATCGTATTGACGGAGCTCAAAGCGCATAATATTACGGTTATAGTGGCCACATCTATAATTAATAATCCACCGGTAGATGGCATTTTCTACAACAGCTTTCTAATAGGATATATGTGTTGAGGGACATGAGGGTGTGTTGAATCAACTACCCATGATGGCTTGACAATACCCAATTATGTGTATAATAATTGTAATTATCCCTAATGCTGAAGTTTTTGACCTACTCACATATCCACTTTTTCGATCTTCTGAGCTGAAGCCTATCTCTAAGTGACTAATCAAAACCAATTCAGTACAGAAAGCATTTTGTATTTGTATATTATATCTATTTTAAGAACTTTTAACAAAAGTGAAATTGGACTGAAACGAGTTTTTGTATAATTTCGTCAAAAAAATTTCCTTGCAGTAAAACATATCAAAGTTGTAAATTTGATATGTTTAATAAGTTGTAAAGCGTGCTGCAAATTTCTATCAAGCATCCAAACTGGTGCACAATTCGACATGTGAACTAAGCGAACTTCCATTGCATACTCACGTTTTTCAATCACGTTACTGTGCTTGTTCTGCTGCAATCTAATACTGTTGTTTTCTAATTAATTTGGTGCAAAATTTAGTTTCTCTGGATCACTCCATGTTCATACTATGTCTGTTTAAACAAAGTAAACACATGCCTATAGCAGGCATTAATTGTTGCTCTCATTTGCTTGTCGAGGTGCATAACCATATCGACATGCACACGAAATACGACATGTACAATCCTGCTTCGTTTACGTCCAATATAGAAATTGCTCTTATAACTGCTAACTTAGCTTTCCAAAATAACCCATGATATACTGTATATGAATTTATATACAGTATACTGTATTGTATAGGCTTTTAAGTGTTTTTGAACAATGCGGACATCCTGGTGGATTTTTGTATTATTCAGTTTGGTCTTTCTTAAAGGTTTACCAAATTGCATCAATACGTTTAAAAGTTTTTTGCGTGGTCATGCACTTTCAGAAGATTTAGGTTAGATTTCGATTCCAGCAATCTTTTTTCTCATAAGTTTTCGTTGGATATGCACAAACATTAAAATTCAAAACAGCAACCATGTTTGTACAAATATAACCTAAAAACATCACGACGCATACCAGTCGTGTTTACAGCCGGTCGTCTGGAACTGCGATAAGATTGATGATTAATTTATACCTCATGCAGTAAATCCGGAAAGCGTTTTTGCAAAAATTGAAAACGGTGACCAGCACAACACCACGTCAGCATAGATTTGTAGCGAATTTAGTCACATAGTCAGAAACGAAACTTAGTTAAAGTCGCAATTGAGTACGTGGTGCAAGTCAGGTGATGCATTATCCAGCTGATGGTTAAACGGCGAACTGTGCCACTTCTTTTGAAAAATAAATTTGCAGGATAGGATGCATATGTACATAAAGTTCGGTTCCGATAAACGATGTAACTTATTGCGTTCTAACACCTAATATCCATACCAAATAAATATAGCAAAGGAGGAATTAATAATATAGTCTTTAATTCACTTTTTGCAGCATAGCTAATTGTTACAGAGTGCTGTAAATAAATAAAATGAATGGTGAAAGACTTTGGTGTTTGTTCTGCATTGCAGTTCTTCTCACAACTGCATGGTTAGTGACAGCATTTGGATTGGGACATAAACTAAAAAACTTTCCTGGCAAAGGTGAAATAAATTTGTAAGAACAATCTGTCTTCATGTAAAACCCTCCTTGTTTTTATCTTTTCTTCTAACAACTCATCTATTTATGCAGATCTTTATGTCAATGATCCAGTGTATCAAACGATAAAATACCCGTCAGGAAACAGCCCTTCGGCTAACCTAGTAAGTTAATTTCTAAGTAAATATAGTTTGATTAGCACAGCTAATAACTTTATGGATTTCACGATATTAGCTATAGAAAAAATCTGTATATTCTTAGGGTAGACGGCATCATTGAATAAAGACTGAGCTAATTTGCTTTACATGCATATTTAAAACACATTTGTTTTAGGCGACTTTTGTGTGGCCTTCAACCTTAATTGCTTGTCTTGTACCAATCTTGTATATTTTCAAAGATTGTTCCCGGGAACGCCTATTTGACCAAGTACGTCTAGCCTGTTCAAGTATTTATATCAAGCATCTAGTTCGTGGATAAACAAATCAGTCAACGAAAAAATTGATGCTTTATTCTATAGAAGCTGTTTAAATGTATTCGAACAATTAAATTCATAATTATAAAGTTTGTGCTTTTTGAGTATAATGATTGTTTGCATGATCGAAATCTTGTTGCAATTGTTAGAGGTTCTACATTCCTTGGGCAAGCGAGATAGCATGTTTTGGAATATGGACGTTGTTTTATGATCGTGAGGTTCATTACATGTGTTTAATCATATCGATTCTTGCTCCTTTGCTTATGACATTGGCATCGATTGCAGTTGGTCAAAAGAGAAAAACAACAGGTGAAATTATCGCTGTTCGCATAGATAGCAGGTGCTGCTTGTAAAAGAATGTTCTTTGCAAATAAAATCTTTGTGCTTCGATTTAAATCGAGATTTGTGTTCTTGATGCAGCAAAATTTTGGTGGTACGACCTTCTGCTGAACAGCGTGGTATTTAGAGCGGTTTGGTTATTTTCAGTTTTGTCGACAGCTGTGACCAATTTTACTTGCTTTAAAAATTCATTTGGTCTGGACAAAGCACAGCTTATTGGTAAGAAACACTTAAAACTTACTCACTAATAAACCTTCAAACTTAATCAGTATTTACTTTTTTATTTTATTTTACGTAAAAATTAATATTTTTCAAAATTAACTTTCAGCAAAATTGTTTTTTTTTTTAAGGTACATGGGACCTGGAAACATGCACAACAATCGGTTATTGTGCACCACTTGCTGTTTTCATCGTATGGTTTGCAATGGATTTCATATTTCATCCCCGAGAGCTGCAGATGGTTAATACAGTGTATCCCTTTGTTGTATTTTCCATGTTTGGGTTGTTTTTTTCCAATTACGATCCATCCAAGGGTATGGGTTTTTGTGAATATAGTAAAACAAGTTTCGTATGGTTTCATTAAAACATATACGTCAAGTTTTTATATCTATTATAGCGCAGCATGCAGTATTGTATAATATACAAACTATTTCAATACAGAGTTGAGTCGAAATGATGCAATACCACTGACGATAGGGATTCTTTCCGCTGTCTTGCATTTCATCCGGAACGGTCTCAAGGGAGGTGTGACTGTTGAGGCGAAGAAAGAATCTTAAAACAAAGTCCGGATTTATAGCTGTTATGTGAAGCTCATATGATACAAATTTTACGTCTAACTGGTTTTCGCCTCAGTAAACTGTTTGCCGTTACTGCTATACCAAAACTCAAAAGTGTTGAGGAATTACTATAATATCCTATAGATGAAATCTTTATTGGGGTCAAAACATGTTTAAAATGCTTATGAAAAGCTGAAAATGATTAACTGTATTATTATAGAGATGCAAATGACAATTCTTATCATTGAGATGTTCAAACATTATTTACCATTTATGTAATTGTACACATGGATTAAGTTATGAAGTGTCATTGTAAATACCACGCATACTCATTTAAAATCAAAGCAATGGGCAAAAAGTTTATTTTACAATCAAACTTTCTTATAAAGTGTGACATGCACGCTTTGCTCATGATATAGGCTATAACCGTGCATAACCTACTTTGCTAATAAATACGGGACTATAACGTAAGGTACTCATAAATGTGCGGTATATCACGTTCTCTGATAAAAGACATTTACCAAAGATAAAAGTTTTTGTAAAGTTTACTAATTTTATAGGGATAGTAACTAAAACCTGATATATTCATAGTGAATGTTTGTAGAGTGAATAGACTAAATAGTTTCGAGAGTAAATAACCTTAACGAATCACTTGGAAGTGAGCAGCTTATACGAACACTTTAACTTCCTTAGACTCGACGAGCCATTACTGCAACCTTCATTTACTTTACTTTGATTAATTTTTAAAACACACTTTTGCCAAAGTTTACAAAAAATAAGACTTCTTAATTTAAATAGGCTTAAGAATGGCATAGAATAAACCGTAGTGTGTTTAAACAGATATTTGGGCAGATTTTAATCAATTTATAGCAAGTTTTATACACCAAATAAGTTATTCATTTAATTCTCAATATTTGAATATATAACCATAATTAATACATAACTTATAGCTTCTTTGCAAATGTTGCGTATAAAGTCGAAGAACATTTAAAGTAGGCTATATTAGAAAAAGCTGTTTTGTATTTAGTCGAGAGAATTTATTTAGAGAATTTATTTAGAGAAGTCGAGAGAATTTATCACGTTCGTTTTTAGATCTAATCCCATTAATAAATAAGTTATCTCATATCTAATCACCTATATAATTAATTTCATCTGGAAAGTTGTTGTCACTTGGGTTTAGCGACTGTGCTGACCAATTATTTTAGGCACCAATTTTAGAAGAACCATTTTGCATTGAGCCTAAGGTTTATACGACTACCGGTATGCTACATTTCTTTTGTCCATTAATTGTGTATTTTTTCCCTAACTGTCAATGGCGTTTGAGACAATTACTTGTCAACTATTTTACATATGTAATTGTTGAATTCTTTAATGTGAATATACTGTAATGTTTGGCAAAACTTACAACTGACGAACAATTCTGCATCTAACAATTACAGTAAAAGCACAATCCGACAATCTGTACATCACAAAATAGCGTAATATTTACCCTATAGCATAGGATACGCAATACAGGCATAAATGCATCCTCGGGTTTTAAAAACAATTCTCCACACATTGTTTTCGAAATCATGCCCTCTGCGACACAGTCAACTGTTTTGATGACGGCTTGTAGTGTTACGTGTTCTCAGGTGTTTTGTGGGTGACGTTTTTCAAAGGTAAACAAGTACTATACATACTGTGTATGACACTCGTACAACAGAATTCCGCAACACAAGAGTTAACCACCAAAAAAATTAAAATTTAACTATAATTCTTTTGGCCTTAAATCATTTTTAAATAAGTTCGGGTTAGTTTTAGTTTAGCATCAGTGATTTAAAACAAAAATCATAGAACTACCACAGTTATGTATAAAGTACATAGAAACCATATAAGAGGCTAGTTGAGGTTCTTATTACATGATTTGAATTATTTCGACGTTGGGACTACGTAGTCGTAGAGTATATAGGCACTCTTGTAAAGATGACGTTGACATACTTACAGTCTAACAGAATAGAACTGTCTTAAAACTGTGCAGTCTATGCAACCAAAAAGTAAATGTATTATGTTAAAGGCTACACTACACGAAAAAGTGTAAACCCCATACGTAAACTGTTTATGCCGCATTAAGATTTATTTGGGAACCTATGTCGTCATATGCTGCGGTAAACAAAGGTTGAATATTATCTATATAGTAGCTCTATCATAAACTACTGTAGTGTAGGCTAGTAGGCTAATCCTATCTTATAGTTGTTGATTAATATTACACCAAGGTTAAATTTTTTTTGTTGTAGGAATATTTGACCATTACAGAAATATTAACATATAACCTCGTATGAGGATACTAAGAAATGTTTTTGATATCAGGTCTACTTGATACTTTAACTTTGGACCGTATTCACGATTCTAACTACAGTATATTGCAAGCTATAACCACATAGTGAAAAGTTGCATGTGAGATAAAATAACTTCTTGGAATTATGTTTTTGAATAACAATGGACTCGCATTCCTTGCTTAACTGCAACGTACCGGACGCACGTAGTGGATTGATCAGCATTACAAGAGCGTATATGCTATTCTCTGTTGTCATTCTTCATGTCATTGGTTTACGATATAAAGAATGACTTTTCTGGAGATATGTCAGCAGGACGCTCTTCATGCATTAAATAAAGTATGCAGAGCATCTATCGGACGAATGGTTACTGCTGTCGGAAGAATCGTTGTTCATTAACTACGAAAAACGACGGCCATTAAGCCTAATTGTAGAGTGTAGATTTTCTATCGCAAGAAATTGGGCCATTACATAGTTAACGCAAGTCTCTTCTTCCAATTGTTGAGAGTAATAAACAGACTTGGCATTAAATATGCTGTCGGGATATATACTTGTAGCTATAGTTAGTCTCTTCAATAGCCTACCTTTTACCGCCACTACGGATGTCGGATTCCGATGCTTTTAGTTGATTTCAAAACAATTACAAGTATTAAAAAACCAGGCAGGTATAATAAGCAGCGTATATCAGTGTTGGTTGCATCGGTCGCCATCTTAAAAACAAAACAAGATACTAACATAACCAAAGTTAATTTGATACATTTTGATATACAATAGATTAAATCCTTTATCGATTTGACTCAAACGTTGAAGGATTTGATGTTTTTATTTCTTTTAGCATTATTGGTGTCAATTAAATAACAATTAGAAAAAGTGCAAGTTTTTCGTTTGCAAAATTAAGATATTATATGAACGTTGAACATGTACAACTGCACATTGGTTATTCCAATCTAAAGTATGTTTTCTTCTGCTGTATAGATTGATGTATTTAGTGTATTTGTGAACTGTTAAGTTTTTCAAATTTGCACGATTTAAGAATTGTCCAAAGTTGTTTTGAAAGAAGAATTCTGGTCTTGAAAATGATGTCCGAGAGGTTTTTGATCATGCTAAATCTAATGTTTAACTTCGTAACAATATGGCTTTTCTCAGCGTTTGCGTTGGGTAAAAAATTAAACATACCAGGATCTGGTAAGAAAATTTTAATTTTTTTAATTGATCATGTTTATAATTATGCTTGTTATTATTATTATTTAATTACATAGTTATAATTATAATTACTGTTAATTAATTATGTTTTTAATTGATATTTAATTCATTTTCGGTTATATCGTAACGCATATAATGTGCTCATGATATTTGACCGAGAAAAGTTTTTTTGTATTATGATGAATATAATTTTATAGATTTCTTTGTAAATGGTCCACTTCCAATAATCGAAAAGTATCCTGCCGACAATATTCCTGCGAAGCCACTGGTAAAATGATATATGTTCATGGTTATGGTCTGCATACTGTAAAAGTTACCAAAATAACACGGTATGCTAAGATTCAATAAAAATTTACTATAAGTAAAATAAAGAATTTATTGTAAACTTTACTATTTTTGACCAGGTTGTCATTGGATGGACTTCATGTCTGTTATCTGGATTAGGATCGGCCATTTTGTTGCTGAAAGTGGCATTTGTTTCTTCGGACCACAAATCTTTCAGACCTGTAAGTAATGTGCGATGCTGGTCTTATACGAAAGCGACATATGATATCATACAAATAAAAACAATAGCAAGTATATCGTCTACTAAGTACAACTTGCTGTATCGTTATTTAAAACTTTACACAAAATCATAAGTAGCCTATTTAGTTGACACAATATTTTAGGCATTCTATCTTTGCTGGATTGGAGCAAATTGTGGTTGCGCAATATGGTCGTTTACTTTTGATAGAGAAAAACTCATACATTCGCTCGTCACTGTGCTTTGTGTCTGTTTACTTGCTATTGGTACAACAGCTCTGGCTTGCGGGGAACACTCAAACTCTGGTACAACAATGTAATGAATTATAATTAATCAGATTAAAAAAATTTTCTAATTTTTTTTTCTTCTTGTAAATAGGAAAGCAAAATTCGTGGTATAACAAAGTTATCCTGAGCTACCTCGGACTCTTTAATAGCTGGGCATTCACGGCCTTAACTAGTACCACCAGCCTTGCCCTTTACTATAAGCCGTCCGCTGAGCAGGAATCAGCGGAGCTCATTGGTAAGGACAGAGCGCTTAAATTTGTTTCTTGAATCATTTTTCATATTTTCCTTGCCCAACTGAGCTACAGTATATATAAATATTTACTTCAACCTAAAACATGTACAGGGCTGTTGACCATAGAAAAATGTGCAACAATCGGTAATTTAACCATGGCCGCTGCCTTTTTTGCTTGGGTTGTACTTGATCTAACTTTGGCGTCCCACTTGACAAATGAAATAAAGACCATTTATCCTGCTGTTGCGGTTTTCATGTTTGGATTATTTCTGTCAAATTTCTCGACAGCTGGTAAGAAGGATGCTTAAATTATGTCTCTAAGTTCGTACGTAACAACACCTTTTAGCGGTTTAGCCTATTATGTTCTTGCTTTGTGCTGTGGCTCTATAGTTCTATACACACTGATCATGTATGATGTTTTGGTCAACGTAACAGCAATATACGTATTTTATAAAGTGGAAAGAAATTAATGTACGTTCCAGTAAAAAAAAATTACTTTGTGTTAATGTGGTATTTGACGAATATTCGATTTAAATTTAGTTTTCAATGCTTCCTTTTTGAATGAGTTTACTTCTTTTTTAGGTATTTCTGTCAGTCAGGCAGTTTGTTTGATGGTGGCAACAATTTCTATCGTTGTATGGTCACTGCGAAGCTTTCTTAAAAAATATTTAGGCCTACTCGAAAACAAGTCTAAAAAAAATAATTAAAAACTATTTTGTAAAAATTTAATTAATTTTGAAAATCTAGCGCCTTCCGTAGCTGGTAACTTAGCTGAGATATAAGTGACTTAAGAAAAATAAGATAGATAGACATATAATCTAATGCAAAGGGTTTTTGCTCAATAATCTGTTATGATAGTGTTTGCAAAGCCTTTTTTTGCTGTATATGGGCGTAATTTAATTTGTTTGAATTGAACGAAAATTTCACGTGGCGGAAAGTAAAGCTTATTTTTGCTAATAAAACCTCTACTGATTATTCGTTTATCGGGTATGCTCTAGCCAGGCTTGTATTTCACCAGCATAGAAGCATACGCTTTGGAGCGTGACGCAATACATTAACGCCCTAGGTCTCCAAAGCAATTTTAACTGGTCGAAATCTGATGTAATCAGTCATTATTTAAAAAATATCAATTGAACATTAGCCAGTAGAGATTACTTTTCTGTTTATCTGCCTAAAATGTGCTCTCTTTCCAAGGTTCAATATGAACGAAAGAGCCCTATAATACCAGGCAAAGAGCCGCGGGTTGGCCAGTCTTGGCCTGTATGGATTTATGAACTCCAGAATAACGAGATCCGACTGTAAATGCATGTCTTGCATGGTAAGTCAAACGTCTAGGAATGATACCTCTATAATGACATACAAAAAGCGCAACGGCTAATTTAAATTATGTTAGAGATGACGTTCATGATCAGAGAATAAATAGATTATAACCAGATCTCTGCGTCGTACTTCTTCACCAACATAGAAGCATACGCTTTGGAGCGTGACGCAATACATTAACGCCCTAGGTCTCCAAAGCAATTTTAACTGAGAACACGCTAAAAGTTTGTCCTGACGTCATCAATTGCATCTTAATGTTTTAAAATAGCACTATGTTATTGTTTACTGCTGATTAATTGACAGACAGCAGTTGGTGATGTGTAACGGTAGGCTGCTGATCATGACGTAAGGAAAAGTAGACTGTGATTGCTCAAAGTGCAAAGTGCTGTTAGTTACTGCTCTGTAATTGACAGGTTACTGTTGGTGATGTATAGAAGAGCAGACTGTGATTGCTCGACTAGAACTCTGTCCTTGGTTGCCGCTGAATGGACAAAAAAATAGTAAATGGCAAATTTACTGTTTTTTGACAGTGCACAAACCGGTTAATTTGTTAAAAAACTGAACTGCTATGATTTACAATTTACGTCACCAACAACAGCTTGTCAATCACTGAGCAGTAAGCAATAGCAGAGTACTATAAAAAGCAGTAGGCTACTATTCAACAATAGCGTCCGGTCTGTTGGATACGATGCTGCAAGTAGCCTATAGGTGTCTTTTATTATTTTGACAAAAAGTGCGAAAAAGGGTAAATTTAGTTTAAAATCAACTAGGCTACACACAAGGATAATGAAACGTAGCTTATCCACTCAGACCAGGCAATAAGTGAGTGGTCAAAATAAAATAACATGAACATAAAAGATATAGGCTAGCACTATTTATGGGTTCAGCGGCCGGGCTAGTTGTTACCAGCGATTATTACTTTAATTATTTTTGGACACGTTTTAAGGTATTTAGAATATACTTTAATTTCATTCTGACAACTCCTGCGACGTCATCGGAACCATGTGGCCATTGGAATACTTCCAGTGATGTGGAGTGAAGAGATTTGTTGCAGGAGTAACAACCTATCTTCCGCAACTTTTAACCCTGGCCTACGTGCTGTAAATGTCAACCCAGCTTCGCTTACAGCGATGGAAAAACACGGGAAACAGCAGTTACCAGTTATAAGTTCTCTGATCGACTGGCGTTGAGACAGAGAATCAAGAGAAACACACCTTTTTGACCTGGATGATTGGAAGTGTTAAACTTTGTCTGCTTTTTTATAAAATACTCTTTTATTCTATTTTTGAATATTTTGAGTCGGAAACACTTTTGTTCGTTTGGGTAGTATGATTCTGCCAGAATGTCACTGTCACTGACACTGTCATTATGACTGTGGTGGCACTGCCGGCGGTCAAGAAAGCTCTGTCAGCCGTCGTCCAAGCCGTCTTTCACAATAGAAGACTGTTCGTATTGGAGAATGTACAGAGAGCGTCATCCATTGGGACGGCCACAGTTTTATATGTTTAGGCGGTACCAAAATATGGACTCTCTGTATGTATACAGTTACGTATAGCCTGGAGAGTCTGCAATTAAACTATATTAAATTAAACGCACTTATGTTTTTACTTTTAAGCGCTCTATACAAGGAATACACTTGCTCAATAGACCTTTTCCAAGTTACTGTCTGGGTGGCAAGATTTTTTAGATCGCCTACGCTATAGCAGGCGTCACCAAACTTTTTTCACAAAAGGCCAGATAACCATAAAAACTGACGATCGCGGGCCGAATTCCCACTTTGTTCAATAGGCTACGATACAATCAGTTCATTTATGATTCAGTGATTCGGGCCGGACAAATTAATCTTGCGGGCCGTAGTTTAGTGACCCCTGGCCTGTAGCCTACCGCACGTTACGTTAGCTAACTTGGTTTGGCATGCCAAGCTGAGTTTAAAATATAATTAATCAACACGAAGTAAATGCAAACTGAATTATTACATTCACATGAGCCGCAGTTAGGCTACCAACAGTCAACAATTTTCATTGTTAAGTAGGCTATAGGCGATCGTAAAAATCCTGCTATTCAGAAAAAAAACGGGCATGACTCAGAAAGGGTGTATGGGCAGCAATGGTTTATATTTATATTCTATCCATTACTATTAATGAGCACACTGCTGAGACCCGCTAAGCAGTGTTTGTTAGCCATAAACATTTGTTCGTTTTACAATTAGGTTTATACGCAACTCTTTATCCTGAGTGGAAAGTATGGCCGTTTTCAACAGGAGTTTGTGACCACCGTCATTCTGGCAGAATCCTAGCAGAATCATAGCTTCCAAAATGACAGCAGGGTTTCCGTTTATTTTTTTATAAACTATGTACAGTAGACTAAATAATTATTCTTAAGCGCTAATGGTAAACTGCCTAATGGTTTTAATGTGGTATGCCTAGCCGTGACTTGTCTGTTTTTAACATCGCATGTAAGTATTTTTGGTTACGGTATTTCGATGTCAGCAGTCAAACGTTATTATTAGTATTAATGAGAAAATTCTTTGATTTAGCATTATGAATTGCATGGCCTAGGTAAAAGGTAAAATTGCTGAATGCTGATGGGCTAAAATGTCAGGTTCTTCTGACATTTTAGGCCTATTAGGTTGATGCAATGCAGAAGTCTGGAAGTGAAGCTTCTTTGTAGACCATAGCCCATTAGCTATAGCTTAATAACAGGTTGCATGTAGTTGAAAAAACAAAATCGCAATAGGTTGCACTTGCACTGTCTCAATAATCAAGTCAGCAACTGTATGGATAACAGTCTACAAACCTAAGTAAAAGCATAGATGTAGTAATTTGACTGATTTCCAAAATAAATCTGCATGTAATTGTATTATATGTACTCAGTAAATGCATTTACCTGCCCAGGATGTTGAAATAGCCTACTTATCAAGTGTTTTTTGGCTCTGAATTCTTAACATGTTATATAGGCCTATTTAGTGTAAATAGTAAGCATTTGTCAAATTGCATATATGTTTTAGGGTTGACAAAATACTGAGTTTATGACAGAGAAATGGGAAGTTTTGTTTAAGTACTTCTTGGTGTAAACATCCTTTTCTCTAGATAAGTTAAAATTGTTTGAAAGTTAATCAATACGGTAAGTATTGCAATTACTGTTTTAAAAGTCAACTCAGCCCTTTAAAACATACAAGAAGAGGATTTATCATTTTAATGTGGTTAAGCTCCAATATGTCGGTATTGAAGGCATGTTCTATTGTTGTGCAAGTCTCATATGTTTTGTGATTTCATTTGTGCTTTTACCATATTTAAGTTTTCTCACATTAATTATTATCACTCCAATTATTATCACTGAAATTGAACATACCAATATATCTATTTGTGTAAATCATAATTTGCTGTTGATGGATTTTCCAACCATGCCCCTGAGGCAGCCCTTTCATGGTCGTTTGGTTTTTTCATCAGGACATTCCCCAATAGGCATATTATACCTCGATAATAGGTAATGCTCGTTGAACAAAACCAATGGTTACACTAAGAAGTAGTATTTATAGTGAAGCATAAATACTAAACAGGCACAACAATTATGATACTGTGCACTTTAAATGCAAACAAACAAAGTGAACATAAAAGAATGTGGAGCCAACCAGATACATCATCATTAGAATAACATCTAAGAATGCACAAACATGGGACTGGCAGAGGCTGCACATGCCATGGAAAAATCTAGTGAACTGACGGCATCGCTGTGCTACATGAAGAAGTACATATAAATTTCTTTATATACAAAGACGTCCCAGTGCTGGTATGCACTTATACTATCGTACATTTTGTGAACTGTATGTGATTGTGAACAGCTCTTAATTTCATTAACAGACGTTTTGATTGGGAAATTCAACTTCTTGGAAGCACTATTGTAGTCCAAGTGATAGAGGTGCAGAGTGAGGTAAATTATGGCTTCTATTTCTAACACTCATACAAGGTAAACGTTACAGCTACACTGATACTTTTCAAAATACTTTATTTAAAGGTTGCCCACAGTGATATGGGAAATAAAAGAGCTGTCTACCCATCGCTTCCTCACTTGTTGTACACACAGTCTGCTGCGAACAAACTCCAGGAGATTTGATGCAAGGTTGCTACTGAGATATTTCTCCGTGTACTTAACTTCGTAAAGTCGTACTCGTAAATCTTTAATTTTGTCATTGAACACTGTAAAAAGAGATAGTGGCGATAAGCAAACATCTTTGACTTTGCATTTTCTACAGAAAACTGTATAAGGTCAATAAGTGATTGAGCAATATTGTCCAGAACGGCCGTCGATAAATCCTTCCAGTGTTTACCAGCCTCACCTTCCAAGTTGTACTGTGGCTGAAATTCCTCCAGCTCATTTGTTGTGATTATCTCCATGTCAAGGATACATTTCGGTAGTTTTCGCCATTTAATGATTTATGTATTATGCTGAGACTTGTTTTCTTTCGTGAAAGCAGTTTTCTTATTGACGTCTTTATGATGTTTTGGAATATTGGCTGATTTTTTCGTAAAAAATATATAGCTACAGCGATCGATCTTGGAACGAACACCATCATATTCTACTATCCCCACTTCCCCACCATCACACTGGACTACTCTTTCCTCACGCACGATGTAGGTAATATAGTGCCGTTTTTCCTTGCCAAACTCAAGGTAACAAATCCCTGCCTGAAGTTTATATCTTATTTTTCCTTCTCCACAGGGTATAATTAACTCACGATTGGCAACCACAATCTTTTCTGACAGTGACTTTGAATCACGTCTTCTCAATCCGATCACAAGCAGTTGTGACGTGGAAATGAACCTTCCTTGAACATTTACGCTCATTATAGGATTCCCAGGACATGAGGAACATTCTTTGGAAGTTAAGCATGTGAACTGTGAAGTGTTCGGCGATATAGAGAATTAACATCGAGCCGTGTCTTACCTCATTATACAAAGGCAGCAAAAGATTTCTGTTGTTTCTGTTACACTTGTTTTTACCCTGTATCTGTTACGTTTCTCCCTTGCGGCCGATTGTGCGTTTCCGTGGTTAATTAAGCACATGTGTCTTTTTATCGACGTGTGTCCGACAAGTAGTTGCACTGACAGTTGTGTATTGGAGCTCCTGAAATGAGCTGTGTGAACGAAAACTTGACCTAACAGCTTTTAAAATAAAACATGTGCCTGTAATTCTAAGAGTGAGAACAACAAAACGTAACACTGGCGAGCACGGCACGACCTCTTAGAGGCACAGAAGATTTTATCAAGTTTTACTGAAGTTGAATTTTTTTACTCTCCGCCTCGTTACCAGCGTGGCAATAGTTTTTCGTCTTTTCTCAAAGAATTCGAATCCTTCTGCGACAGCGTTAAAGCATCGGATGCGATGAAGAAACATGCATTTCTACAAAGCTTGCCGGAAGACATGAGATTCTCAATGACCGATGGTCGTAAAGAACTCTACGAGCTTAGTTATGACGAACTCATTCAAAAAGCAAAAGACACGGTTTCAGGACTATCTTCACAAAAGCATGCCATGCAACAACCCGTTCAGCGAACTCAAGGTTTTGACGAATCTGTAAGAAACTTTCTTGAATCTATAGCTCAATTGGGAAAAATGGCTTATACAAACGACGAACAGCATGAAATGCGCAGCAGTGTGCTGTACAACCTACTTGTTCGAGGACTGAGAGATCGTCAACAAGCCTCTCAAATCTTACGCGATAACTTTAAAAATGCACAACCGGATTTTTACGCCACAGCAAAGAACATTATTGAAAACGCAGAACGGACGCATCATGAACCACGTATAATGACGTCAGAAGTAGCAGCGGTTACAGGAGATCACCAGGACGTATCCCAATTAAAAAGAACTGTCGAAAAACTTCAGGACGAAATTTTCCAGCTTCGAAAAGAAATGAAGACAGCAAGAAAACCTCGGGAAGAGAGAAGAAGACTTCAGTGTTTTAACTGCGGGGAATATGGTCACATTGCTCGACGTTGTCACAGGCAACGTGCAAGAAACTTTTGACGTGCTTCTGACATACACGGAACTCACAGCAATCCACCATGGGAAATCTACCAGGTTCAAACTATGGATCAGGACTTGCATAGAGAACAAGTTTTCCAACGATGAGTTGTCGGCACTGCACGATGAGTTATGTTTGGACAAATTGGAACTGTCAGAAGTTGAACGCCAAAAGCTGTTTTCCGTAATCTCTTCCTATCGTGATGTATTTTCGCTGCACCCGTACAATATTGGACAAACAGAACTGGTCGAACACTCAATCGAAACTGGAGACTCGCTCCCTATACGCCAGCAACCAAGACGCTTGCCTGAATCCCAAAAGCAAAAGAAGCATCTGGATGGTCAACCGAAAACACTATTAAGGCGCAGCAAAAAGATCCAGTGTTGAAAAGACTGTTTCAGTGGATGAGCCAGGAACGCCAACCATCATTCAAAAAAAAATCGAGAATTCTCTGGAAGAAGTTTATGCTCAGTTGCTGGTGCCCTCAACAATGAAGAATGATGTGTTGAAGTCTGTTCACGATTTAATTCACGGAGGTGGACATATGGGCGTTAAAAGGACATTTGCCAGGTTAAAGGAGCGTTTTTTCTGGCCATTTTGCCACAAAGATGTCGAAACATACTGCAAAGAGTGTTGCTTGTGCGATTTAAGAAAAGTACCAAGGCGGATTGTTCTTGCCCCATTAGTTCCATCAGAGGAAAATACACCTATGCAGAAAGTTGAAATCGACGTATTAAGCGGTCTACCCGAAACAGGAAACGACAACCGTTATATTCTTGTCGTATGTGACACCTACACAAAATACATGCAGTGTTGGCCAATGAAATTCCAAAATGCCAAAGATACTGCTTATTTGCTTTACCACCGTTGGGAGACGATACATTGCGTCCCAGAAACAATTCACTCCGACCAGGGCCGGAATTTTGAAAGTATTCTTTTTCAAGAGCTCTCACGGTTAATGGGCTGCAAAAAGACAAGAACCAGCCCGTATCACGCAATGGGAAACGGTGCTGTGGAAAGAAACAATCAGACCATAATTGCGATTTTAAAAAATTATGTTCAGGTTGACCCAACTTCTTGGGATGACGCGCTCTTCTTGGTTAGCGCTACTTACAATTCAAGTGTTCACGAGGAAACTGGAGTTTCTCCTCATTACTTGCTCACTGGAAATAATCTTAGGTTGCCTGCAGATCTTGTTAGTAAGGCACCAATTTTTACTCCAAAGTGTGAAGACATCCTTCATCTTCAAGATCGAATGAAATTGGTTCACCAAACAATTCAATCAACGTTGGAACAACGT
The DNA here is from genome assembly GCF_947623445.1 of Clavelina lepadiformis. Lineage (NCBI taxonomy): Eukaryota > Metazoa > Chordata > Ascidiacea > Aplousobranchia > Clavelinidae > Clavelina > Clavelina lepadiformis. The sequence goes on along the minus strand of NC_135244.1, from coordinate 7,622,108 downwards.
AGGTTTCAAATGAAGAAGCGTTACGACAGGCCCCTATGTTGTTAAAAAAGTTATTCCTCCTGCAAACTATTTGATAGAAAATCGCAAAGAAGGTGTGAGCGAGAATGAAGGGCAAAATTCTTGCTCAACAGATCCGACAAACAACTGCCATCACTTTCGTGCATGCTGCAGTCCGGAACCGGAAATAACGACTACTATAATTATCAGCTGCGACCAGGGGTGTACATAGTGCCGGAAAATATTCAGAACGCAGTTCAGAATAACAGTTTAGTAACCGATGATGTTTTACATTCTCCAAACCTTTAAACAACGCATTAAACGTAGACCTTGTTTTTACCCAGATGTTAAAAGGTAAAATACGATAACAGAATTGACGTGAAACATTTCATAAATACGGCATTTTTTACGTTTTGGGGTCTTATCGCATTTCTTAGTACCTGTCGCGTTTTTGTGAAATTCGGACTTTCCGGCCAGGGGGGGTCGATCTCAAGGTCACCATCGTGAAGAGGAGGAATTTCTTCTTTAAGAATCTGCAATTAAAAAAGTGACACATCTTCCGACAACACTCGAGTCAGAATTGACGTGAAACATTTCATAAATACGGCATTTTTTACGTTTTGGGGGTCTTATCGCATTTCTTAGTACCTGTCGCGTTTTTGTGAAATTCGGAACTTTCCGGCCAGGGGGGGGTCGATCTCAAGGTCACCATCGTGAAGAGGAGGAAATCTTCTTTAAGAATCTGCAATAAAAAAAGTGACACATCTTCCGACAACACTCAGCAGAATTGACGTGAAACATTTCATAAATACGGCATTTTTTACGTTTTGGGGGTCTTATCGCATTTCTTAGTACCTGTCGCGTTTTTGTGAAATTCGGAACTTTCCGGCCAGGGGGGGGGTCGATCTCAAGGTCACCATCGTGAAGAGGAGGAAATCTTCTTTAAGAATCTGCAATAAAAAAAGTGACACATCTTCCGACAACACTCAGCAGAATTGACGTGAAACATTTCATAAATACGGCATTTTTTACGTTTTGGGGGTCTTATCGCATTTCTTAGTACCTGTCGCGTTTTTGTGAAATTCGGAACTTTCCGGCCAGGGGGGGGGTCGATCTCAAGGTCACCATCGTGAAGAGGAGGAAATCTTCTTTAAGAATCTGCAATAAAAAAAGTGACACATCTTCCGACAACACTCAGCAGAATTGACGTGAAACATTTCATAAATACGGCATTTTTTACGTTTTGGGGGTCTTATCGCATTTCTTAGTACCTGTCGCGTTTTTGTGAAATTCGGAACTTTCCGGCCAGGGGGGGGGTCGATCTCAAGGTCACCATCGTGAAGAGGAGGAAATCTTCTTTAAGAATCTGCAATAAAAAAAGTGACACATCTTCCGACAACACTCAGCAGAATTGACGTGAAACATTTCATAAATACGGCATTTTTTACGTTTTGGGGGTCTTATCGCATTTCTTAGTACCTGTCGCGTTTTTGTGAAATTCGGAACTTTCCGGCCAGGGGGGGGGTCGATCTCAAGGTCACCATCGTGAAGAGGAGGAAATCTTCTTTAAGAATCTGCAATAAAAAAAGTGACACATCTTCCGACAACACTCAGCAGAATTGACGTGAAACATTTCATAAATACGGCATTTTTTACGTTTTGGGGGTCTTATCGCATTTCTTAGTACCTGTCGCGTTTTTGTGAAATTCGGAACTTTCCGGCCAGGGGGGGGGTCGATCTCAAGGTCACCATCGTGAAGAGGAGGAAATCTTCTTTAAGAATCTGCAATAAAAAAGTGACACATCTTCCGACAACACTCAGCAGAATTGACGTGAAACATTTCATAAATACGGCATTTTTTACGTTTTGGGGGTCTTATCGCATTTCTTAGTACCTGTCGCGTTTTTGTGAAATTCGGAACTTTCCGGCCAGGGGGGGGGGTCGATCTCAAGGTCACCATCGTGAAGAGGAGGAAATCTTCTTTAAGAATCTGCAATAAAAAAAGTGACACATCTTCCGACAACACTCAGCAGAATTGACGTGAAACATTTCATAAATACGGCATTTTTTACGTTTTGGGGGTCTTATCGCATTTCTTAGTACCTGTCGCGTTTTTGTGAAATTCGGAACTTTCCGGCCAGGGGGGGGGTCGATCTCAAGGTCACCATCGTGAAGAGGAGGAAATCTTCTTTAAGAATCTGCAATTAAAAAAGTGACACATCTTCCGACAACACTCAGCAGAATTGACGTGAAACATTTCATAAATACGGCATTTTTTACGTTTTGGGGGTCTTATCGCATTTCTTAGTACCTGTCGCGTTTTTGTGAAATTCGGAACTTTCCGGCCAGGGGGGGGGTCGATCTCAAGGTCACCATCGTGAAGAGGAGGAAATCTTCTTTAAGAATCTGCAATTAAAAAAGTGACACATCTTCCGACAACACTCAGCAGAATTGACGTGAAACATTTCATAAATACGGCATTTTTTACGTTTTGGGGGTCTTATCGCATTTCTTAGTACCTGTCGCGTTTTTGTGAAATTCGGAACTTTCCGGCCAGGGGGGGGGTCGATCTCAAGGTCACCATCGTGAAGAGGAGGAAATCTTCTTTAAGAATCTGCAATTAAAAAAGTGACACATCTTCCGACAACACTCAGCAGAATTGACGTGAAACATTTCATAAATACGGCATTTTTTACGTTTTGGGGGTCTTATCGCATTTCTTAGTACCTGTCGCGTTTTTGTGAAATTCGGAACTTTCCGGCCAGGGGGGGGGTCGATCTCAAGGTCACCATCGTGAAGAGGAGGAAATCTTCTTTAAGAATCTGCAATTAAAAAAGTGACACATCTTCCGACAACACTCAGCAGAATTGACGTGAAACATTTCATAAATACGGCATTTTTTACGTTTTGGGGGTCTTATCGCATTTCTTAGTACCTGTCGCGTTTTTGTGAAATTCGGAACTTTCCGGCCAGGGGGGGGGTCGATCTCAAGGTCACCATCGTGAAGAGGAGGAAATCTTCTTTAAGAATCTGCAATTAAAAAAGTGACACATCTTCCGACAACACTCAGCAGAATTGACGTGAAACATTTCATAAATACGGCATTTTTTACGTTTTGGGGGTCTTATCGCATTTCTTAGTACCTGTCGCGTTTTTGTGAAATTCGGAACTTTCCGGCCAGGGGGGGTCGATCTCAAGGTCACCATCGTGAAGAGGAGGAAATCTTCTTTAAGAATCTGCAATTAAAAAAGTGACACATCTTCCGACAACACTCAGCAGAATTGACGTGAAACATTTCATAAATACGGCATTTTTTACGTTTTGGGGGTCTTATCGCATTTCTTAGTACCTGTCGCGTTTTTGTGAAATTCGGAACTTTCCGGCCAGGGGGGGTCGATCTCAAGGTCACCATCGTGAAGAGGAGGAAATCTTCTTTAAGAATCTGCAATTAAAAAAGTGACACATCTTCCGACAACACTCAGCAGAATTGACGTGAAACATTTCATAAATACGGCATTTTTTACGTTTTGGGGGTCTTATCGCATTTCTTAGTACCTGTCGCGTTTTTGTGAAATTCGGAACTTTCCGGCCAGGGGGGGTCGATCTCAAGGTCACCATCGTGAAGAGGAGGAAATCTTCTTTAAGAATCTGCAATTAAAAAAGTGACACATCTTCCGACAACACTCAGCAGAATTGACGTGAAACATTTCATAAATACGGCATTTTTTACGTTTTGGGGGTCTTATCGCATTTCTTAGTACCTGTCGCGTTTTTGTGAAATTCGGAACTTTCCGGCCAGGGGGGGTCGATCTCAAGGTCACCATCGTGAAGAGGAGGAAATCTTCTTTAAGAATCTGCAATTAAAAAAGTGACACATCTTCCGACAACACTCAGCAGAATTGACGTGAAACATTTCATAAATACGGCATTTTTTACGTTTTGGGGGTCTTATCGCATTTCTTAGTACCTGTCGCGTTTTTGTGAAATTCGGAACTTTCCGGCCAGGGGGGGTCGATCTCAAGGTCACCATCGTGAAGAGGAGGAAATCTTCTTTAAGAATCTGCAATTAAAAAAGTGACACATCTTCCGACAACACTCAGCAGAATTGACGTGAAACATTTCATAAATACGGCATTTTTTACGTTTTGGGGGTCTTATCGCATTTCTTAGTACCTGTCGCGTTTTTGTGAAATTCGGAACTTTCCGGCCAGGGGGGGTCGATCTCAAGGTCACCATCGTGAAGAGGAGGAAATCTTCTTTAAGAATCTGCAATTAAAAAAGTGACACATCTTCCGACAACACTCAGCAGAATTGACGTGAAACATTTCATAAATACGGCATTTTTTACGTTTTGGGGGTCTTATCGCATTTCTTAGTACCTGTCGCGTTTTTGTGAAATTCGGAACTTTCCGGCCAGGGGGGGTCGATCTCAAGGTCACCATCGTGAAGAGGAGGAAATCTTCTTTAAGAATCTGCAATTAAAAAAGTGACACATCTTCCGACAACACTCAGCAGAATTGACGTGAAACATTTCATAAATACGGCATTTTTTACGTTTTGGGGGTCTTATCGCATTTCTTAGTACCTGTCGCGTTTTTGTGAAATTCGGAACTTTCCGGCCAGGGGGGGTCGATCTCAAGGTCACCATCGTGAAGAGGAGGAAATCTTCTTTAAGAATCTGCAATTAAAAAAGTGACACATCTTCCGACAACACTCAGCAGAATTGACGTGAAACATTTCATAAATACGGCATTTTTTACGTTTTGGGGGTCTTATCGCATTTCTTAGTACCTGTCGCGTTTTTGTGAAATTCGGAACTTTCCGGCCAGGGGGGGTCGATCTCAAGGTCACCATCGTGAAGAGGAGGAAATCTTCTTTAAGAATCTGCAATTAAAAAAGTGACACATCTTCCGACAACACTCAGCAGAATTGACGTGAAACATTTCATAAATACGGCATTTTTTACGTTTTGGGGGTCTTATCGCATTTCTTAGTACCTGTCGCGTTTTTGTGAAATTCGGAACTTTCCGGCCAGGGGGGGTCGATCTCAAGGTCACCATCGTGAAGAGGAGGAAATCTTCTTTAAGAATCTGCAATTAAAAAAGTGACACATCTTCCGACAACACTCAGCAGAATTGACGTGAAACATTTCATAAATACGGCATTTTTTACGTTTTGGGGGTCTTATCGCATTTCTTAGTACCTGTCGCGTTTTTGTGAAATTCGGAACTTTCCGGCCAGGGGGGGTCGATCTCAAGGTCACCATCGTGAAGAGGAGGAAATCTTCTTTAAGAATCTGCAATTAAAAAAGTGACACATCTTCCGACAACACTCAGCAGAATTGACGTGAAACATTTCATAAATACGGCATTTTTTACGTTTTGGGGGTCTTATCGCATTTCTTAGTACCTGTCGCGTTTTTGTGAAATTCGGAACTTTCCGGCCAGGGGGGGTCGATCTCAAGGTCACCATCGTGAAGAGGAGGAAATCTTCTTTAAGAATCTGCAATTAAAAAAGTGACACATCTTCCGACAACACTCAGCAGAATTGACGTGAAACATTTCATAAATACGGCATTTTTTACGTTTTGGGGGTCTTATCGCATTTCTTAGTACCTGTCGCGTTTTTGTGAAATTCGGAACTTTCCGGCCAGGGGGGGTCGATCTCAAGGTCACCATCGTGAAGAGGAGGAAATCTTCTTTAAGAATCTGCAATTAAAAAAGTGACACATCTTCCGACAACACTCAGCAGAATTGACGTGAAACATTTCATAAATACGGCATTTTTTACGTTTTGGGGGTCTTATCGCATTTCTTAGTACCTGTCGCGTTTTTGTGAAATTCGGAACTTTCCGGCCAGGGGGGGTCGATCTCAAGGTCACCATCGTGAAGAGGAGGAAATCTTCTTTAAGAATCTGCAATTAAAAAAGTGACACATCTTCCGACAACACTCAGCAGAATTGACGTGAAACATTTCATAAATACGGCATTTTTTACGTTTTGGGGGTCTTATCGCATTTCTTAGTACCTGTCGCGTTTTTGTGAAATTCGGAACTTTCCGGCCAGGGGGGGTCGATCTCAAGGTCACCATCGTGAAGAGGAGGAAATCTTCTTTAAGAATCTGCAATTAAAAAAGTGACACATCTTCCGACAACACTCAGCAGAATTGACGTGAAACATTTCATAAATACGGCATTTTTTACGTTTTGGGGGTCTTATCGCATTTCTTAGTACCTGTCGCGTTTTTGTGAAATTCGGAACTTTCCGGCCAGGGGGGGTCGATCTCAAGGTCACCATCGTGAAGAGGAGGAAATCTTCTTTAAGAATCTGCAATTAAAAAAGTGACACATCTTCCGACAACACTCAGCAGAATTGACGTGAAACATTTCATAAATACGGCATTTTTTACGTTTTGGGGGTCTTATCGCATTTCTTAGTACCTGTCGCGTTTTTGTGAAATTCGGAACTTTCCGGCCAGGGGGGGTCGATCTCAAGGTCACCATCGTGAAGAGGAGGAAATCTTCTTTAAGAATCTGCAATTAAAAAAGTGACACATCTTCCGACAACACTCAGCAGAATTGACGTGAAACATTTCATAAATACGGCATTTTTTACGTTTTGGGGGTCTTATCGCATTTCTTAGTACCTGTCGCGTTTTTGTGAAATTCGGAACTTTCCGGCCAGGGGGGGTCGATCTCAAGGTCACCATCGTGAAGAGGAGGAAATCTTCTTTAAGAATCTGCAATTAAAAAAGTGACACATCTTCCGACAACACTCAGCAGAATTGACGTGAAACATTTCATAAATACGGCATTTTTTACGTTTTGGGGGTCTTATCGCATTTCTTAGTACCTGTCGCGTTTTTGTGAAATTCGGAACTTTCCGGCCAGGGGGGGTCGATCTCAAGGTCACCATCGTGAAGAGGAGGAAATCTTCTTTAAGAATCTGCAATTAAAAAAGTGACACATCTTCCGACAACACTCAGCAGAATTGACGTGAAACATTTCATAAATACGGCATTTTTTACGTTTTGGGGGTCTTATCGCATTTCTTAGTACCTGTCGCGTTTTTGTGAAATTCGGAACTTTCCGGCCAGGGGGGGTCGATCTCAAGGTCACCATCGTGAAGAGGAGGAAATCTTCTTTAAGAATCTGCAATTAAAAAAGTGACACATCTTCCGACAACACTCAGCAGAATTGACGTGAAACATTTCATAAATACGGCATTTTTTACGTTTTGGGGGTCTTATCGCATTTCTTAGTACCTGTCGCGTTTTTGTGAAATTCGGAACTTTCCGGCCAGGGGGGGTCGATCTCAAGGTCACCATCGTGAAGAGGAGGAAATCTTCTTTAAGAATCTGCAATTAAAAAAGTGACACATCTTCCGACAACACTCAGCAGAATTGACGTGAAACATTTCATAAATACGGCATTTTTTACGTTTTGGGGGTCTTATCGCATTTCTTAGTACCTGTCGCGTTTTTGTGAAATTCGGAACTTTCCGGCCAGGGGGGGTCGATCTCAAGGTCACCATCGTGAAGAGGAGGAAATCTTCTTTAAGAATCTGCAATTAAAAAAGTGACACATCTTCCGACAACACTCAGCAGAATTGACGTGAAACATTTCATAAATACGGCATTTTTTACGTTTTGGGGGTCTTATCGCATTTCTTAGTACCTGTCGCGTTTTTGTGAAATTCGGAACTTTCCGGCCAGGGGGGGTCGATCTCAAGGTCACCATCGTGAAGAGGAGGAAATCTTCTTTAAGAATCTGCAATTAAAAAAGTGACACATCTTCCGACAACACTCAGCAGAATTGACGTGAAACATTTCATAAATACGGCATTTTTTACGTTTTGGGGGTCTTATCGCATTTCTTAGTACCTGTCGCGTTTTTGTGAAATTCGGAACTTTCCGGCCAGGGGGGGTCGATCTCAAGGTCACCATCGTGAAGAGGAGGAAATCTTCTTTAAGAATCTGCAATTAAAAAAGTGACACATCTTCCGACAACACTCAGCAGAATTGACGTGAAACATTTCATAAATACGGCATTTTTTACGTTTTGGGGGTCTTATCGCATTTCTTAGTACCTGTCGCGTTTTTGTGAAATTCGGAACTTTCCGGCCAGGGGGGGTCGATCTCAAGGTCACCATCGTGAAGAGGAGGAAATCTTCTTTAAGAATCTGCAATTAAAAAAGTGACACATCTTCCGACAACACTCAGCAGAATTGACGTGAAACATTTCATAAATACGGCATTTTTTACGTTTTGGGGGTCTTATCGCATTTCTTAGTACCTGTCGCGTTTTTGTGAAATTCGGAACTTTCCGGCCAGGGGGGGTCGATCTCAAGGTCACCATCGTGAAGAGGAGGAAATCTTCTTTAAGAATCTGCAATTAAAAAAGTGACACATCTTCCGACAACACTCAGCAGAATTGACGTGAAACATTTCATAAATACGGCATTTTTTACGTTTTGGGGGTCTTATCGCATTTCTTAGTACCTGTCGCGTTTTTGTGAAATTCGGAACTTTCCGGCCAGGGGGGGTCGATCTCAAGGTCACCATCGTGAAGAGGAGGAAATCTTCTTTAAGAATCTGCAATTAAAAAAGTGACACATCTTCCGACAACACTCAGCAGAATTGACGTGAAACATTTCATAAATACGGCATTTTTTACGTTTTGGGGGTCTTATCGCATTTCTTAGTACCTGTCGCGTTTTTGTGAAATTCGGAACTTTCCGGCCAGGGGGGGTCGATCTCAAGGTCACCATCGTGAAGAGGAGGAAATCTTCTTTAAGAATCTGCAATTAAAAAAGTGACACATCTTCCGACAACACTCAGCAGAATTGACGTGAAACATTTCATAAATACGGCATTTTTTACGTTTTGGGGGTCTTATCGCATTTCTTAGTACCTGTCGCGTTTTTGTGAAATTCGGAACTTTCCGGCCAGGGGGGGTCGATCTCAAGGTCACCATCGTGAAGAGGAGGAAATCTTCTTTAAGAATCTGCAATTAAAAAAGTGACACATCTTCCGACAACACTCAGCAGAATTGACGTGAAACATTTCATAAATACGGCATTTTTTACGTTTTGGGGGTCTTATCGCATTTCTTAGTACCTGTCGCGTTTTTGTGAAATTCGGAACTTTCCGGCCAGGGGGGGTCGATCTCAAGGTCACCATCGTGAAGAGGAGGAAATCTTCTTTAAGAATCTGCAATTAAAAAAGTGACACATCTTCCGACAACACTCAGCAGAATTGACGTGAAACATTTCATAAATACGGCATTTTTTACGTTTTGGGGGTCTTATCGCATTTCTTAGTACCTGTCGCGTTTTTGTGAAATTCGGAACTTTCCGGCCAGGGGGGGTCGATCTCAAGGTCACCATCGTGAAGAGGAGGAAATCTTCTTTAAGAATCTGCAATTAAAAAAGTGACACATCTTCCGACAACACTCAGCAGAATTGACGTGAAACATTTCATAAATACGGCATTTTTTACGTTTTGGGGGTCTTATCGCATTTCTTAGTACCTGTCGCGTTTTTGTGAAATTCGGAACTTTCCGGCCAGGGGGGGTCGATCTCAAGGTCACCATCGTGAAGAGGAGGAAATCTTCTTTAAGAATCTGCAATTAAAAAAGTGACACATCTTCCGACAACACTCAGCAGAATTGACGTGAAACATTTCATAAATACGGCATTTTTTACGTTTTGGGGGTCTTATCGCATTTCTTAGTACCTGTCGCGTTTTTGTGAAATTCGGAACTTTCCGGCCAGGGGGGGTCGATCTCAAGGTCACCATCGTGAAGAGGAGGAAATCTTCTTTAAGAATCTGCAATTAAAAAAGTGACACATCTTCCGACAACACTCAGCAGAATTGACGTGAAACATTTCATAAATACGGCATTTTTTACGTTTTGGGGGTCTTATCGCATTTCTTAGTACCTGTCGCGTTTTTGTGAAATTCGGAACTTTCCGGCCAGGGGGGGTCGATCTCAAGGTCACCATCGTGAAGAGGAGGAAATCTTCTTTAAGAATCTGCAATTAAAAAAGTGACACATCTTCCGACAACACTCAGCAGAATTGACGTGAAACATTTCATAAATACGGCATTTTTTACGTTTTGGGGGTCTTATCGCATTTCTTAGTACCTGTCGCGTTTTTGTGAAATTCGGAACTTTCCGGCCAGGGGGGGTCGATCTCAAGGTCACCATCGTGAAGAGGAGGAAATCTTCTTTAAGAATCTGCAATTAAAAAAGTGACACATCTTCCGACAACACTCAGCAGAATTGACGTGAAACATTTCATAAATACGGCATTTTTTACGTTTTGGGGGTCTTATCGCATTTCTTAGTACCTGTCGCGTTTTTGTGAAATTCGGAACTTTCCGGCCAGGGGGGGTCGATCTCAAGGTCACCATCGTGAAGAGGAGGAAATCTTCTTTAAGAATCTGCAATTAAAAAAGTGACACATCTTCCGACAACACTCAGCAGAATTGACGTGAAACATTTCATAAATACGGCATTTTTTACGTTTTGGGGGTCTTATCGCATTTCTTAGTACCTGTCGCGTTTTTGTGAAATTCGGAACTTTCCGGCCAGGGGGGGTCGATCTCAAGGTCACCATCGTGAAGAGGAGGAAATCTTCTTTAAGAATCTGCAATTAAAAAAGTGACACATCTTCCGACAACACTCAGCAGAATTGACGTGAAACATTTCATAAATACGGCATTTTTTACGTTTTGGGGGTCTTATCGCATTTCTTAGTACCTGTCGCGTTTTTGTGAAATTCGGAACTTTCCGGCCAGGGGGGGTCGATCTCAAGGTCACCATCGTGAAGAGGAGGAAATCTTCTTTAAGAATCTGCAATTAAAAAAGTGACACATCTTCCGACAACACTCAGCAGAATTGACGTGAAACATTTCATAAATACGGCATTTTTTACGTTTTGGGGGTCTTATCGCATTTCTTAGTACCTGTCGCGTTTTTGTGAAATTCGGAACTTTCCGGCCAGGGGGGGTCGATCTCAAGGTCACCATCGTGAAGAGGAGGAAATCTTCTTTAAGAATCTGCAATTAAAAAAGTGACACATCTTCCGACAACACTCAGCAGAATTGACGTGAAACATTTCATAAATACGGCATTTTTTACGTTTTGGGGGTCTTATCGCATTTCTTAGTACCTGTCGCGTTTTTGTGAAATTCGGAACTTTCCGGCCAGGGGGGGTCGATCTCAAGGTCACCATCGTGAAGAGGAGGAAATCTTCTTTAAGAATCTGCAATTAAAAAAGTGACACATCTTCCGACAACACTCAGCAGAATTGACGTGAAACATTTCATAAATACGGCATTTTTTACGTTTTGGGGGTCTTATCGCATTTCTTAGTACCTGTCGCGTTTTTGTGAAATTCGGAACTTTCCGGCCAGGGGGGGTCGATCTCAAGGTCACCATCGTGAAGAGGAGGAAATCTTCTTTAAGAATCTGCAATTAAAAAAGTGACACATCTTCCGACAACACTCAGCAGAATTGACGTGAAACATTTCATAAATACGGCATTTTTTACGTTTTGGGGGTCTTATCGCATTTCTTAGTACCTGTCGCGTTTTTGTGAAATTCGGAACTTTCCGGCCAGGGGGGGTCGATCTCAAGGTCACCATCGTGAAGAGGAGGAAATCTTCTTTAAGAATCTGCAATTAAAAAAGTGACACATCTTCCGACAACACTCAGCAGAATTGACGTGAAACATTTCATAAATACGGCATTTTTTACGTTTTGGGGGTCTTATCGCATTTCTTAGTACCTGTCGCGTTTTTGTGAAATTCGGAACTTTCCGGCCAGGGGGGGTCGATCTCAAGGTCACCATCGTGAAGAGGAGGAAATCTTCTTTAAGAATCTGCAATTAAAAAAGTGACACATCTTCCGACAACACTCAGCAGAATTGACGTGAAACATTTCATAAATACGGCATTTTTTACGTTTTGGGGGTCTTATCGCATTTCTTAGTACCTGTCGCGTTTTTGTGAAATTCGGAACTTTCCGGCCAGGGGGGGTCGATCTCAAGGTCACCATCGTGAAGAGGAGGAAATCTTCTTTAAGAATCTGCAATTAAAAAAGTGACACATCTTCCGACAACACTCAGCAGAATTGACGTGAAACATTTCATAAATACGGCATTTTTTACGTTTTGGGGGTCTTATCGCATTTCTTAGTACCTGTCGCGTTTTTGTGAAATTCGGAACTTTCCGGCCAGGGGGGGTCGATCTCAAGGTCACCATCGTGAAGAGGAGGAAATCTTCTTTAAGAATCTGCAATTAAAAAAGTGACACATCTTCCGACAACACTCAGCAGAATTGACGTGAAACATTTCATAAATACGGCATTTTTTACGTTTTGGGGGTCTTATCGCATTTCTTAGTACCTGTCGCGTTTTTGTGAAATTCGGAACTTTCCGGCCAGGGGGGGTCGATCTCAAGGTCACCATCGTGAAGAGGAGGAAATCTTCTTTAAGAATCTGCAATTAAAAAAGTGACACATCTTCCGACAACACTCAGCAGAATTGACGTGAAACATTTCATAAATACGGCATTTTTTACGTTTTGGGGGTCTTATCGCATTTCTTAGTACCTGTCGCGTTTTTGTGAAATTCGGAACTTTCCGGCCAGGGGGGGTCGATCTCAAGGTCACCATCGTGAAGAGGAGGAAATCTTCTTTAAGAATCTGCAATTAAAAAAGTGACACATCTTCCGACAACACTCAGCAGAATTGACGTGAAACATTTCATAAATACGGCATTTTTTACGTTTTGGGGGTCTTATCGCATTTCTTAGTACCTGTCGCGTTTTTGTGAAATTCGGAACTTTCCGGCCAGGGGGGGTCGATCTCAAGGTCACCATCGTGAAGAGGAGGAAATCTTCTTTAAGAATCTGCAATTAAAAAAGTGACACATCTTCCGACAACACTCAGCAGAATTGACGTGAAACATTTCATAAATACGGCATTTTTTACGTTTTGGGGGTCTTATCGCATTTCTTAGTACCTGTCGCGTTTTTGTGAAATTCGGAACTTTCCGGCCAGGGGGGGTCGATCTCAAGGTCACCATCGTGAAGAGGAGGAAATCTTCTTTAAGAATCTGCAATTAAAAAAGTGACACATCTTCCGACAACACTCAGCAGAATTGACGTGAAACATTTCATAAATACGGCATTTTTTACGTTTTGGGGGTCTTATCGCATTTCTTAGTACCTGTCGCGTTTTTGTGAAATTCGGAACTTTCCGGCCAGGGGGGGTCGATCTCAAGGTCACCATCGTGAAGAGGAGGAAATCTTCTTTAAGAATCTGCAATTAAAAAAGTGACACATCTTCCGACAACACTCAGCAGAATTGACGTGAAACATTTCATAAATACGGCATTTTTTACGTTTTGGGGGTCTTATCGCATTTCTTAGTACCTGTCGCGTTTTTGTGAAATTCGGAACTTTCCGGCCAGGGGGGGTCGATCTCAAGGTCACCATCGTGAAGAGGAGGAAATCTTCTTTAAGAATCTGCAATTAAAAAAGTGACACATCTTCCGACAACACTCAGCAGAATTGACGTGAAACATTTCATAAATACGGCATTTTTTACGTTTTGGGGGTCTTATCGCATTTCTTAGTACCTGTCGCGTTTTTGTGAAATTCGGAACTTTCCGGCCAGGGGGGGTCGATCTCAAGGTCACCATCGTGAAGAGGAGGAAATCTTCTTTAAGAATCTGCAATTAAAAAAGTGACACATCTTCCGACAACACTCAGCAGAATTGACGTGAAACATTTCATAAATACGGCATTTTTTACGTTTTGGGGGTCTTATCGCATTTCTTAGTACCTGTCGCGTTTTTGTGAAATTCGGAACTTTCCGGCCAGGGGGGGTCGATCTCAAGGTCACCATCGTGAAGAGGAGGAAATCTTCTTTAAGAATCTGCAACAAGGCCTTTTTCCTTTTGTTCATTATTACGTCATGTATTCAAATTTTTTTTAATTGTGACGGAGGAGTACAACATTCATATCTCTTGAAACTCGTTTTGTGTGTATACTTTGTTGTTTTTTTCCTTCTTGTTGTTTTGTGTTACCATCATTTTTATTTTTGAAATATGTGTCTAAGATTTTTGTTTTTTTTAATTGGATGATTGGAAGCGTTAAACTTTGTCTGCTTTATTATAAAATGCTGTTTCATTCTGTTTTTGAAAATTTTAGAGTCGGAAACACTGTTGTTCGTTTGGATAGTATGATTCTGCTAGGATTCTGCCAGAATGACAGTGGTGAGTTTGTGTGCAGCGACTGTTCCCAAAGACACAAATTTTGGCGTGTTGTTTTTAGCAATGACGTTTCAATTATATACTTGTTTCTTTGCTATAACTTGTTATTAAGCCAAGCTAATGTGCCTTGTTACAAATTGGCATGAAGATGAAAAAGTTCTGTGGACGTTGAAAAGTGCCATGCGTACAGATGCCACACTTTCCATGCATTCAGGTGCCACACTGTTTATGCAGAACTTGGGCCCTTTATGGATTTATGAGGACTCTCATGGGCCTTTGTTTGGCAATTGTTAAAGATAGGTGAGACTGAAGAGCTAGATTCGTGCATACTTGAGAGCCAGATGTGTGATATTTACTGGGTTACTGGTACGTTTCAATATATGCCAAGAGTTCCGCATTGTAAAAATGTATAATGTAAAGACGTAAAGTATTACTGTATATTCCTAAGCATCCACCATGCCAAATTTTCTATTAAGATGACTATATTAGTGAAAAGTGTTGCACCTGCATGCAGGAGATTTGTCAACATGCAAGTTGAACTTTTTTATCTTCACTCCAATTTATAATAACTAAACAAAGAAAATCCGGTTGTTTGAACGCCAACTTGTTATAAATAAACAATTGAGGCTTCAGTGCATGTCATCACGCCAAAAGGACCGTCTTTGCATGTATGATTTGTCAGCGAAAACTGCCATACTTTCCAGTCAGATTTAACAATTGGACACTGTTCATAAAACATAGTTATTGTACAATTAAATAATTTGGAATTATAGGCTTAGTTTGCAGCAAAGCAAAATTTTTGTCTAACTTATCATGATGAAATATGCCAAAAAATTCTACCTTGACTTTTAATCTCTGGAAATGATGAAAAATGCATAAATTAAACTTAATTTTTCAAATAATCCTATCAAATTTAACCTAATTAGACCACTTTTTGGAAAAAATTAATGGGCAGCTAGTGCTAGAGTTAAATCATTTACAAGTTTTGTATAAAAAACTACAACATTTTCTGCAATTTTTACAATTCTGCCTTTTAGAACAAGTCTATGACAAAATAACATTTCAATTTATATACTTCAAAAATTTGTCTTCCATGTGTCAAATTTACACTGTTAAAACTGGCATTATGACCGATTGAATTGAACTGCTTATAGGCACCAAATACAATGATATTGATAAGTTTTGTACAAAACATTGACTAATACCTTCAGGTAATATTTTTTCAATGTAGTATAGCAGTAGAATAAATCGTTGTAAGAATTGTTTATATATCTTTTTCAGAAATGTGTTTTGTAGCGATTGATTTAATAGGGTTCTTTAAAATATATTATATGTTGAATGTATGTTGTTGTCTATTTGTCTCCATCTCGCTTTACTTCACATTTTAAACATATTTTTAGCTCACGAGAATGTGTAGGTTTGGCCAAATCAAATATGATTCTTCTGTTTCCTCAATTATTTTTATCTGTGTATCAGTTATTCACTGGAAATGTGTTCAAAGGTGCCAACAATGCTGATATTTCGAAAACTCTCTCAGTAAGTATTAAACACATGCTAGGATATTTTGGAACATAATAGCCATGCTGGAAAGCATGGCGTCTTGTGATAATATCTTTGGGGGTAAAAACATGCATGGTCTATCTAAATACAAAAAGCGTAGTTGGAGGAACTGACACGTTAGCATTTTCAAGTTTCAAGCAAAACTATATAATATAATATATATCTGGGGTTGACAGACTTTTCACCAGTGTTATTTTGTTTGGGATTGAAATGGTCTCTTAAAATTCATACTTCTGCAACCACAACAGAAAATTAGCTGAGCTTAACTTTTAAAAGACGCGTTTTTTAGTGGTCGCCAAAATGTAGTCTTAAAAAGTCTGCCTTTCACTGTGTTTAAAAGTATGTATATACTGTATCGGTATTATCGGTATCTGTATTATTTAAAAAGTTATTGTAAATTTTCATGGTTTCATAAGCAAAGTTTTATTTGCAGGATGCACTCCTTCTGCTATGGCGGGTCAACAGTTTGCTAGAGTTTGTAGAATTTCTGCGGGTTGTACTTCGAGGGACATTTTCTGGAAATGTAATGTATAGTTCTGTTATCTTGTATCATTAGGACGTTTGCTACATAACATTTTGAACATGATATTGTTAGTATGTTAAAACTGTAATGTGTAAAATTTCTAAACAAAAAGATAAAAAATTTAAAGCAAAGCACTCATTATTTCAAAAAATTGAGTACAATTTCTTATAATGGATTGTTTCAAAATGACTATAAAATTTGGCTAAAAATGCTTTTATTTTGACTTAAATTTAGTTAAATAGCATAGCTAAAACAATGGTATATATTTCTGAACAAGCTCAACTGCCAAACACTATATAGCATGGACCTAAAAACAGTGATAACTGATAACCAAGTTCAAAACGTGGATTATTTTAGAAAATATTTTTTCAAAGTTAACACTGTAGTGCAGTGGTCGGCAAACTGTTGGCCGCAACCCAAATGTGGACCTTCAAGCAAAATATAATGGGCTGCATACTGCATATGAAATATCCTGCAACCTGTAAATGTGGACTGACTGACAGTTTCAGAGCTTTTTTCTGTTAGCCTGGTTAACTTGGTGCTCTAGCAATCAACTTCTTGATGTTTTTTTTCCATCTAAATTAAACGTTAACTACAGCCATAACAGCAAACATCTGGAAAACACAACCAGCAACTCCTCACTTACACCGCGTTAATTGTTTTGTCGTATTGAGAATGCAAGCCTAGTTTTATTTGTAACGCTAATCCTTCACTACCTTAGCTACTGACTGCTATATTCAGCTAGAGGAACTTCAAGTTTGTGAAATCCTTACACTTTGTTTTTTTATTACAGAATTATGTTCACTGCTTCTTTATAACACAGGGCGATTATAAATTAGAAGATTTTTATACCAACAGGAAAATTTCAAGTTCTCTTGCTAGGTACAAATGTTTCCTTTTTAACTGTAAAGAAATGAAATAACTGTAATATTAAATGAAATGTACATGTGCAAGGTTTGCTTCAACAACATATTTTTTTGTTAAGAAAATATCAGAACATCAGCAGTTGTGATTGTATAACGTTAACAGCGGATGATGGTCTAATACAAAATTCCTATGTTAGTCTTCAAGAGAAGGGTACGTTTCTTGATGTGTAATGATTAAATATTAATTAAAGAGTGACAAGAAAATAATGTCTTGCTAATACCCTCTATTCGTTTAGTTTCAGTTGTACATGTCACAGATAATACAGACAATCTCTCCAAGGACCTCCTGTTTTTGGTATATATATGCATTATGCACTTTACTAAATATAATATGATTAATATACACTGGTTGTTAATGCTTTCCTACCATCTCAATATTACTTTTTTGGTATGTTAGCATGCAATGTTAATTGACTAAATAAAAACTGTTTTGGCCTTAAGAAATGTTGTTTACATTCGTTGTTATTAAACATTATTGTCTACTACTATCAAAACTACTATTGTCTTTAAAACTGTTTTGTCTTAAGGAACTTTTTTACATGTGTAAATTTATCGTTTTTGTTTTTAATTTTTTTCAACATGCGTAATACTATAATAAGTTGGACCCATTATTGTACTAATAGTGCTTTACATTCTTTGATGTTGTCAGAATGTATTTGCTGTATTTGTATCTAACAATGTAAGCATTGCTGGTAATTTATTAATTAATGCTTATTAATGGTTCAGGTAGCATTCAAGTGCTGGTATTATCCTCGATGTGTAAAAGTTTGTTGTATACCATCACTTGCAGTTTTAACTGTTGATAAATTTAAGTCCAAACCTGTCACTAAAAATGTTGTTTTATGAATTTGTAGGTTTGTGCTAAAAGCCCCATTGGTGATTCATGTGAATTTGATCTGTTTATTCGGCATGTGAGTACTGTACAAGCTAAATCTCCATTGAAACAAATTATTATCGATAGTTAATATATAGTAGTTGTTGCCGTGTTGCTTTTTAATGTTTCAACTTGAAACTTTTAGGCATCGGAATGTTTTACGCGTCTTAAAAAGCAACATCCGTCTGACATTGAAGCCGAAAAAGCGTTTGCTCAACTTCCAAGTAAGTATTATTTTAAATCTTTTTTAAAAATCTTGTGTGCTGTTGTTAGTAGCTTGCAGTCCTGTGTTTCATCACCTCTTCTGTCATCTTTTATTTGAAAATAATAATTTTAAAATCTGATTCGTAGTGGGTTAAACCGATATTAACAAAATTTTATTTCATTCTGCTAGTCTTTTTGATTTTGCATTATCAGTTGAGCTGGATTCTGCAACTGATGCCAGTACAATGCAGATGATCCTGAACAACTATGTAAGCAGTTCCGTTTCTTTGTTTCCCTTTGTTGTTGGTAACATTTCTTTTCATAGTAAAGCTAATGCCTTAAGGCAATAATCATAATGCATGCTCAGTATAATAGATAATACCAAATATATACAGTGTATGCTGGATAGCAAAGAACATAGTTTGCTGTTATTTAATTTTGATGTCGTAAAACAAATTGCAATGACACAAGCATCTTACTAGAGTAATAAATCACAAGATTTGCTTGGAAGAAGATTTGAATTGTAAAATTATGCTTTATCCTTTCTTGCTTCGTAAGCCAGTATAATTCATATGAAAGCAGATCTATGTGGCAGTGCTTTACTGTTTGCCATTAGCAAATAGCTGATATGTAGTGTTTTTTACTTGGTTTTATATCAAGCAGACAATGCTTCATGAAATTTGTACCATCAAATGCAAATAATGTCAGATTGCTCTTGTTTGTTTTAATTTGATGGTTTGTGAGTGTTCCATACTTATATGGAGTAGGTTTTCCTTTTTGATTTGTACTCACTGATTCAGGTTAATTCTCATCCACTTACTTACTTCATTTGCCGTATTTGGCAAATTACTTTTTCCATTGTTTGCATAAGTCTCGGTCTTTGGAAATAAACTTTAGCACTGCAATTGGAATTACCTCATCTGCAACTTTAAATTCGTGTGTTCCTGGAATTTTATCTCAAGAGATTTTTGCTTGCAATTCACTCCTGTCTATATTTTGTTGCACATAAGGAATTTGATACAATATATATAAGTGACTTGACAGAGACAGAATACATTGTAATCTCAATATCATCTTTTTATTGTTTTAGCTCTCTCAAGAAACTTCATCTGAGCAATGCTGCATCCTACTGGTCCTACATGATATTGGGCAAATTGTCTGTCAAATCGTCGATGACGAAGTCTTGAATTTCGAATTTTGTCATCCAGTAAATGGAAAAAAATTATAATTTATTAACTAATTATTTAATGACAAATTTATTATTTATACAATTTATTTATACAAATTAATTCAAACCTTTATTTATTCCTCTAATTGCAATTTTTTTTCTGAAATGCTGTAACAAATCACTCAATATTTTGTGTTTGCAACCATTCGATTTTAATTCTATGTTCCCAGACAGACGAAGGCTTATTCAGTCACCTCTGCAGAGATGCTCAACCTTATTGTAATCATGACCTTACCCAGGCATGTTATTGAATGTATTGCTGCATCTTGTTAATGTGCCATTACTTCTATACAAGTTACGTTAGTTAGTTAGTTACATCTTAGATACAGTCAATCTTAAACCTATTGAGATGCATGGTTTTTTATCATACTGTGTATTTTTTCAGAGTGATAAAGAGCAACTTGAATCACTATTTGGCTCCGAAGTCCATTCATCTCTCTGCGTACCTATCACTGACAAACACTCAAGACAGACAATTGGAATTGTTTGTCTTTGCAACAAGAAAAAGAACAATAGGTATTTTAGTGGTTTGCTTCATGAAGGTTACCTTATTGTGCTTCACTGCAGCGCTGAAAGCTTTTCCCATGCAAAGGTTTCACGTTTCTAGAATCACATGAAAGTAACTTTACTGACAAAATTTGTTGTGTGGCAAGTTGTTGGAGATGGGCTCCTGTATTTTACAATTAAAGCTGCTGATTGTTTGTAAAAAAATAAAACCAGGTTTAATCAATTTTGTGTTGTGCTGCGCTAAACTGGAAATATTACATATGCATTGTCGTAGAACAAATCAATTATAGATGCATTACAATTAGAAGATTTTTATTGAGTAACTATGTTTAAACTTTGTTGTGTCACCTGTAGCAAACTTTCTCAATTTAGAATATTTTAAAATTGATATTTTTGTCAGTGGCAGGTTTAACTTGAATGATGTTGCAGTCGTCAATGCAGTGATGGCAAAGACATGGACAGTTTTGGCATCTTCACTCACACTGCAGAAAGAAAGGAAGGCAAGACAGGAGTGTGAAGCAATGTTGCAAATAGCACGTAACCTTTTCACTCATTTAGGTGCGTCCTCTGATTGTATTCAACATGCACTTGAGATCAAAGTGTACAGTATGTTTCCGTAGTCAGTTTTCTGTGTGTTTTGAAAAGAATTTTTCTCGTTAAATTAATCTAAAATTATTTGAAATGGGTTTTGCTGTCTCCGTGGAAAATAGAAATAATTGTAAAAGTTACTGCACAATCCATAAAAACGTTTCTTTGTTGGGTATATACACATTTGTACTACTTGATTTGTTGCAGATGACGTTGGTATGTTGCTTGGTGAAATCATACAAGAAGCAAGAACTCTCACAAACGCAGAACGTTGTTCAGTGTTTTTGGTTGACAAAGCATCAAATGAACTTGTATCAAAAGTATTCGATGGGATTGTTACAATTGACGAGGTTAGTCTTGACCCAATCTACTTTTTAAAGTCCCCTTATAGTTTTTGGTTGCATGCTTCGAAATTGAAGCAAACTTTATTTTTTAAACCTTGTATGGTTTCACTTACACTGGAGATTCCAAAAGTAAAGTTCTCATCTACACCGATCTACACGGCATGTTTTTAACCTGATTATGTATTATTGTTGTATCATGTCTTAAAGGGTACATTTTATTCTTCTGCTTATTTATTTATGCCTTGCGAAACCCATCCTGTTTAATATGTATTTCTGTGTTTTTAATGTTTTTCTTTATTAACCGATTTTATCAAAGCGTTGTTCATCTTTCAGTCTTTGGATCCAAGGCAATATGATTTTGAGGTATTCAGCTACCAAGCTAAAATGTGCTTGTATTCTGTTACTAACTTCGCAATTATGCTGTAATGTTGCATGAGTTAATTTTCATTGCCAATGGTAATTTTATTCACTTGTTATAACATTTGGCATCTGCCTGTTTTGCTGTGCAGTGAATGCATGTTTTAGCTCATTCTAGATATCTAAGGTATCACTAAAATTGTGGTAAATATAAGGATTTTCCCAAGTTAACATAAATTATTAAAACCATGCAACACAGAATTAGCACCTTCGTAAATTCAAATCTTTTAGAAGCTGCTGAAGCATTAACAGTTGCCATTCGTTGCTTTGGAGTCTTAAAAATTACCAAACCACATGTTGCTTGAACACAGATGCTGTAGCTGCCCGGCTGCTTTGTATTTTAAAGTTAGCAATTTTCATTTCATCATCAGTAGCACTAGAGTGATTAAAACTGATAAAATTCATCAACAAATCATTTATCGCTATAAGAAATACATAAAAGCTTTCATTTAGTAAGCAATTATCTAACTGTATTGATTCTATAAAGGTCATAGAGCTTTAACTTGCTAGTGTTGGTGCATATGTTTTCTTTATACACAAAACACAAATTACCACACACATGCTGTTTTGTGACTAAACGAATCTGCACGTCTTCTAGTGATGTAGAAAAGCTGTTGTAACTAGACTGATTTGTAGTCAAAGTTAAGACACTTTGGTCGTAGGTCTTTTACACAATTTATGCACCATATGTAAGCATAAATTGTGACCAAGCACTGGCTGGTATTTCAACAGAGCATTTTAACTACATTTTAGAGGTGGCTGTAATGCATTGTTTGATTTTTGGAAGTAGTTTTGCATTTTTATTAACAATAATTTTCATTTTTAATTCAGCAAATCTGCCAATAATGTGATCACTGCTTTTTACAGAACATAACTGAGGTGAGAATTCCTTTGTCACAAGGTGTCGCTGGACATGTTGCCATTACAGGTATCTTTCTCGAAGCTTCTTATCAGAATATGATATTGTATTGTTCCACTTTTTCATGATCTTTATTTCGATTACAGATATTTTGTTTCTATGTTTATGGTTCTAAATAGGTAAGACCCTCAATATCTCCGATGCATATTCCCACCCTCTCTTCTACAGAGGCATAGATGACACAACCGGTTTTCGCACAAGGTGAGCCAGTGTTAGGGTCCCTGTTGTTGTAGTCTGTGAGTGCATACCGATATCGCAAAGTTTAATAACTAGCCATCAAATTTTTTTAATTACAAACTTACAGATGTCTTCATCCTTTGTGTTTTTTACTTTTAGGAACATTTTGTGTTTTCCCATAAAAGACCACAATGGAGGTAAGGAATCATCTTTTAATTGTCTGTTCAAAATACATTGCTTCATTATAGAAAGGTTTTCAGCAGCTAACATGAACATTGACTTGCAATGAGCTAGAGATAAAAAAAATTTACAGAACACCCACATGTTGTTTTAATTAACTCACTACCAATTTATTTTTATAGTAAGCTACTTCAAAGGAGTAGTGTCATATTTAGTTAATTTTTATTGGCTTATCACATTTAGAATAAGAATTTTTACTGTATAATATATACCGTAACTATGTTTATCATGCAAATTGAGTTGCGGTAAAGATTTATATTTGTTTGGGTGTGTAGCAAGATACATTTATTTACTATCAAAACACACCCATAGTTTTTTGTATAAACTATAACCAGATCAGTCACCAAGTAGAGTTAGAATTAGTGCCGGAATAATTGAATATGATAAAGCTTTTTGGAAATAAACCTGAAATTGCAGATAGATGTGTAATGTGTATATGACTTATACCTTATTCTGTTTATTCAAAATGTTTATTATTTGTAAAATGATTGTAAATTTAAATTTATCTATGAATATTATTTTTTTCTATATACAGTACCAGTGTTTCTCAACTGGGCTGCTGCAATATTGGCTAAGGGTTCTGCAAGGTTTCAGACAAAGCAGGAGATTATAGCATTGTCTTTTTTACGCAAACATGTTTGTTTCAGCGCTCTATTTTAACAACTTCGTGTTGCTTTGCTTTAAAAGCCTCGAACAGACCCTTTTCACCACACAATTAACCAGCTTGTTCATAGACAAAAACTAAAATATGTAAGCAATTTAAGGTACAACAAACAAATTTTAAGATTCAGAAAGTGAGCACCACTGCTATACAGTGAGCAAATCGCACTGCAGTATTGTCATCACGGCCCCTTTGTTGTTATAACTTACAAGTAATATATTATTTATTACTACTTGCCAATAATGAGTATTGAACAGGTCATGAAAACTTTATGAGTGGTGTAATGATAGAGAGTTAAACTTCTATTGCTTATTTTGCTTATAGTTGTTGTTGGTGTGTCACAGCTGTGTAACAAGATAAAAGGTAAGCTGGCCTACTGTTAGTTAGCAAGTAACTAAAGTAAAAATAATGAGATGATAAAAATTAACAATTGATGTAAATTTGCAGGACCTTGTTTTACGTCTTATGACACAGCATTGGCTGAAAAGTTTGCGGTATTCTCCGGAATTTCGATATCTCATGTAAGACCTCTAAATTAAATTATATTAAACTTAACCATTTGTTAAACCTATTATTGGCTATTATTAACCAGTTAAAACGTAAATTCTGTTTTGTTCAGTCTTTACTTTACAAACAAGTTGAAGAAGCTGGCTCTCGAAATCAGTTAGCGAATGAACTTGTCACTTACCACATGAAGGTTGTCTTGTGTTTTCTTTTTATCAACATGTTTATTGCAACTAATTAGTTGGATATCTGCCTAATTATTACTTAATCAATTTTTTATTTAAAAAGCATACGTGTAAATGATTACTTCAGGTTGATAAAGACGATATTGTTGGGAATATTCCGGATAAGCAGCTAACACTTCAGCAGTTTGATGAGAATTTTGATAAGTTTTGTTATCCTCCCAGAAGTCTTTGCCCTGATCATAAAATCAAGGTGATAACAATGCATGTGTACAATTTTAAACATTTTTAACTATAGTATTAGTATTATTTAAGTTAATGGATAGAAAAGGTTTGTTTTGAATGGGTTGAACATTCATTGTGTGAACTTCGTAAAACTTACTACCCATGTTGACAAGCTGTGTGATCTTTTAGCCATTAAAGTTTTTTTATGTGGGAAAAATACATAAATTTTTAAGTATTTAGTTTATGTACAGATTGCATAGTTTAGAAAGACTGTTGTAAACCTATTTACTATTTGATTAAACAACATAATAATAACCTCTGAATGTCACATTTTTATGTCGTCTATGTCCAACTTGGTCATACACTCTAATATCTTTGCTTTATTGTAGCATAGCTGCAAGTCTGTAACCGAAAGTGATTAGTTTTTGATCATAGTGAAGAGCATGAAAACAATATTTAATAACGCTGCACGCAACACTTCAAAAACAGGCCTGCATATGGATGTATGAGGACCTTGGACTCATTTCAAAGTTTCACATCTCTATGCATACGCTTGTGCATTTCATACTGATGGTACGGAAAGGATATAGGGAACCACCTTACCACAACTGGGATCACGCTTTCTCTGTGATGCACCATGCATACCTGCTAGCAAAGAATCTCGAGTTGAATGACAAATTAAGGTTAGTGTGGCTGCTACCTTGCGGTGGTTTTGCGCGGTGCTCACTTTATATATACCTTTCTGGCATTAACGTTTTCGTGGTGTGCGCTGTCACAAAGCACTAAACACTGAATTCAGAACTGCTTATCATGTACCGCTTGTCCGTCATAAAACCTAATGTTTCATAGTGATTTGGAAATCATTGCTTTATTGACTGCCTGCATTTGCCATGATGTTGATCACAGAGGGACCAACAATGCTTTTCAAGTCAACTCAGTAATGCATTTTTGTTTGTGTTTTCATAGCAAACTAAGGGATTACTTTCTGTCTCTTTATCACTTACGTGATTGCATGATTGTTTTTCTGTGGTGTAATGTACATTATTTTTTTGATTGGTGGCAATTTTGTTGCTTAAATTTGTCAGTTCAATTCTTTGCATGAATACTCAATTATCTAGATTGCAAAATAAGATAGTTTACCATTTTTCCATTGCTCAGTTTCATTGCAATAATTTTCAGGTTGTAAGTATTATGTACTTGTGAGCCTTCATGTTTCTTGCGATTGTAACATCATTGACCAAAAAATAACTGGATTATTTTTTTAGAAAAGTGCTCTGGCCAGTCTTTACAGCTCAGAGGGATCGGTTCTGGAGGCAAGTATTGAATGTTATATGCCGCTAAGCTTGAAGCTTGTTTTTTGTAACTTTTTTAACGTAATCATTCCTAACAACTATTACTTACTTTATAGAGACATCATTTTGCACAAACAGTTTGCATTTTAAGCACATCTGGATGCAACATATTCGAAAACATGAAGCGCAAGGTAAAATAAGATAATTCTGCTACTGGTAAAGTAATGTTTTTTTTCCATGCCGTTTTTATATCATGTGTGAAAGACTTTGTTTTTGCCAAACGTACAAGATGTTTATCATTGTTTGCCTACTACTTGCAACTGTGGTTGGTTGCAGTTAATTTTGTGTCAAACAAATTTTTAAATTGTCTACCATCTAATTGCAAGCTTACTTGTTGTAGTTTAAAGTAAGTTTAGTGGCAGCTGAACCCAAGCTCGAAGTTGATGGAACCAATTGATAATACAACCATAAAGACATTTTTTCGGACCCGTTTAGTTACTTTGGGTTATTAGAAACTTCGGCCTTACATAAAGTTGCGTAAATAAGCTTCCAGCTTACTAAATGTTGTCACCAGGATTATGCACAAACATTGGACTTGATAAAGAACATCATCCTGGCCACAGACGTTGCAACTCATCTCCAGATTATGCCTCAGCTGGAGGATCTAGCCAAGAATGGTTTAAATCTTTCCAGCAAAAACCATAGAATGCTGCTGCTGTCATTGTGCATGACCGCATCCGATTTATCTGATCAAACAAAGAACTGGAAAACTACTAAAAATACTTCTGTAAGAGGGTTTTGGTAATGGTCACTCCGCCGTTAATAGTCACTTACACTATAATACAGTGTATGAGAAAGTTTTAAATACTGCTTTCATCCAGTTTTTTTGATTTACATTTCATGGGCTGTTGAAAAGTAAGTGTACTTGTTGGTACACCACATCCAATATTTGGTAATTGTGATGTATTTGTTTTAGAAATTGATCTACAAAGAGTTTTTTTCTCAAGGTGACCTTGTAAGTCTTTTTGTTTAATTACGAGCCACTTTTTTCAAATCTGTAATGAACTTTTATCTTATCGTTTGTCGTAAAGCATTTTAAGCCTCATAACCAGCTACCTTTTGCAGGAAAAGCGAATGGGTAATCTACCAGCGATCATAAACGACCGCGAGAGAGCTTGTGTGCCTCAGTTGCAAATTAATTTCATCGAACATATTGCCCTACCTGCGTACAAGTGAGCTGTCTTCGCATCATTTCTTTGTTCTTTTTTTTTTTTTTTTTATTTAATTGGGTCACCTCGATCCGGTTGAGACAATAATACAAAAGAACATTTCAGTATTACCGATTGGCTGCCTCCACCAAAGTTATAGATAGAAAATGGCAAATTAAAAGTGTACATTAATGCTTTCTGGTAATTTCTTAGCACTATGAGTGTAGCCCGTAACCAAAACGTAAATATGGTTTTGGTTCGTAGCATTGCACACCACCACCAAGCAAAATAAATGGGATCTTCTATTCTTTCCAGGGTGCTCGCCAATCTTTTCGCAGAATACATCGAGGTTTATGAAAGAGTTCAGCGGAACTTGAAGCGGTGGCGCCTCGTCGAGAAAGAATTTCTTTCTCGAGGCCTTCCAAATAACGACTCGCTTGATTTTCTCACCGACGAGTTTGACCGACATTTGTTTGAAGAACTCGGTGAAACTTAGTTTTATTGAGTTCGCCACTTACAGCATTATTTTGATTATTGCATTTGCACGGTGAACTGTTACTTGTCACTGCAAAGGTTTCGTTGTATACTACTTTAAAAGCATAGGTGGGCAGTACCGCGGTACATTTTCAGTACCGATACCGGTACCGTCGGTACTTTTGAAAAAAATACCGAATTACTGTTTTCAAGAAATTTCTGTCGTTCCTGGTACTTGATACTTTTCGCGTGATAACTTCAAAATTTTAAGAATGTATGTTTTCAAAAACACATATCAATTAATCTTTAATACCAATTGTAGCATGTGTTGATCTTTTTTAATGTAGAAATGCCAAGTAAAATTGCGAACGAGTAACGTCTCATATGTTTTGACCTTTACCGGGGCATAATAGCGGCAAATATTGCATTTGCTGCAGCATCTTTTGAGCGACAACGTACCGAACTACTTTTTTAACAGAGTACCGAATACCGGAACCGTCGGTACATTTTTGCCAAGTACCGGTACCGTTACCGACGGTACTTTTAAAGTACCGACTGCCCACCTCTGTTTAAAAAGTTTATTTCTTGACCTCTTACATATTTCATATCTTCATATATCACATGTCGTTAGTTCGTTCAATTTTTCTAATCCATTACTCAATGTTGGAGCTGTCTCCATTTCTGTATCAGGTGTGTATAATATACTTTTCTGTGAAGTGTTATCTACCTTTTCCAGTTGTCAAACGAATTTATTGAGAAATGCACTACCTACCTATGTTAGACCACGTGTCGTTTAGCAGCCATTAACGTCTTCAAAAGCATTGATAAATGACCGGTGGTTTTATCCTTTATTTATGTAACCGTCTCTAAATTATGCAAGTTGCACTGTGTAGCGCCTGTATTGCGGCTTGACGTTGTAGCAAAAACCTAACTTCTTGTCGAAATATTGTAATTTTACAAAGTATTTTTGTGTGAGTTCAAGCATCCACTGCTTTATTCAGGTTTCAGACCTATATTTATGAGTGTCTACGTTTCGTTATTGCATGCTTAATATTGATTTTGTATTATTCGGTTATTAGTTCATTTTCAGAAATAAAATTTTATTTCTATCAGTTTAATCAAGGTTTAATCTTAGGTGATTAAAATATACTTTGGCGGCTGTTTTCACTAAAATTTCTTCTAGTCTGGACAAAAAACGGAACGTCAAGGAAACATATAGCCATTGGCCTTGGGTAGTTAAAATATTTCGAAAGCTTACAGAAATTGTCAAGCAAAAATTTTTTATTAATAATTAATTAATCTTTTAAATAATGTAGAACTCTGAAAGAATTATAATTTGTTATTACGGTCAAAAAATGCTGTCAACAATTTACAAAAATCAGTGGTTAATGTTTCCAGGTGTTATTTATATACATAATCGGGCGAGTCGTAATTTTTAATTGAAGAAAGTATTTGCACGACTAAAACGCGGAGATGTTTGCGGAGCCCCGATTGTCATCGAGCTTGTCTGTACGCATTTCCGAGTATTATATTTTTGTGTTTGACACTTTTCGCTATGGACGCTGGACGGGAACAAGGGCATTACAATAGTAAGGCCGCTGGGTATCCAACCCGGGTCGCTTTGTTAGCGAGCCGACAAGTGAAGTTATTTACAAAACTGGAAAATATATTACAGCCGTTAAAGCTGCTGTTTCCGAGAGATTTTAGCATTTTTCAAAATTGACCAAGACTTCTTTACAGACTTCAACTCTATTGATCATGAGGGGTTTCTTCAACAAGTTTTCTAACAAAATATAATGTAGCATAATACGTTTGTTTTAAGCAGTGTTTTCATTAGATAAGCCTGTAATCTAGAAGCATCTGTGAATTTCGCTCCCGCTATGTGTTTCCAATCACGGATTTTGTATTTTATGATGTTCTCGCTTGCAGGTGAAACGTGCAATGTGTATGTCTAGCATGTAAAATGCAATGTATATTTCTAGCTAATATTTCTGTAGTTTATTTATCCTTTATACTTCTAAGCTTTCCTAATTTCAAGTCACGAATTCAAGATACAGGCAACAAGTTTCACACTTTTATTGTATGGAGTCATATCTATAACACAAGGTTTGGTGAACATAAATTTTCACGAACAAACAAAACTTTTGAGTCCCGTAAACTGTTATCGACAATTGCTGGTGTGGCGTTAAGTTTCTGTAGTAAACTTTATGCTATCAGCTCGCTTTGTGTTGACCTCCAGTGAACATGCTTCTGTGGGTTTGTTGGCAAATGGCAGACCAAATACGGATTAACCACTTTGTTGCACATGTTGCAGGTCTGTTTTATGTAGACCTGGGAAAGAATAATTGTAAGCATGACATGCATAAACGATAATACCATAAACAAGAGCATATTATCTCCCAAACGAGGTTGGCTACTAAATCAAGCGCTGTGGTATGGAACTGCCAGCCGCTTCTTAGCAGTTGGTAAGTTTACCTTGCAAGTATCTCGAACACACCAAACGTTTCTACTTGTCCAACCGCGGAGACATCTGCGGCAAAAGAACTGCCCGTATTTCTTTTCTAAATCTCGATCTTTCTTGGGCTCATCAAGAACCACGACCACCGAATCTTCATCCCCACTCGATGTCGAGCGGGTCTTGGATATCTAAGGAGAAATAGTTGTGAATACCTTAAGCATCTAACATCAACAACTTCAAACGCGATTGCAACCTTATCATCTTTGCTTTTCTGGTCCGCCTCAACTTTTTCATCTTCTTCTGAATCTCTGTTAATATTTTCCTTTTCCGTTTCCGTTTTGGTATCGGCTTGTTCCTGCAATCATTTCACGACATTTGAAGCTTTTGTACGTTTTATGCACATCATATTTTCGTCACACGTGCCACCACTTGATATTCGATTAACATAAGTCACATTAATACCCACCGTTTGCTTCAATTCTGTGACCGGTAGCTGGCCGCCAGAGGAAGCTGTTAAAAGTTTAGCCCTCCTGTCATCAACTACGTGCAGAACAGAAGTCAAAATTGATTTTTTTCATCACAAAAATCGAAGGAGATCCATTACAAATTAACTTACACTGTGTTGGTTCGCATTTGTCTGGTGGCGGTGCTTGTATGCGCACGTTACGTGGTGTATGCGGAGGAGCATCGACGCGAAGTGTTGATCTATACGGAGGCATCCATGGTTGTCTGTTGTGGCTAGCGTTAATCTACGCGTGAGCAAGTGAAGCCAATGCATTAGTAGGTATAAGTCACGAGGTTTTGAGGTTTTCGTCGATACCAGTTATCCAAGCGATATGGCAGCAATCGCACCAAACAAGTTAAGTGGGATTGGGGGCGGACATGAAAAGAAACCAACGTTAAAATTGAATTTTTGAAGATATATTTTATTATTTGTTGACGTAAGACTACATTTATCACATAGACATTACCATTGTACTTACAGGTGCAAGGGGAAACCTTGGAATTTGTCGTGCAGACACGTAATTTGTGTTATTGCTTCTTTGGTCGAGTCTTTGGCGAGGCTGTATTCTTATACCGGGTCCAACAAAACCTAAATACAAGCTGGTTCATAAATTACATTAACTGCAATAAAAGACACAACCAACCTCCAAATGTCACATTTCTAGGTTTAAATTTTCTTCCGGTACCATAATCAAAGCGAATGTCAGGTACTTGTATTCCTGTAGTAATGATAAAACATTGACAGACAGATGTGTACATAAATATACAGATGGTCGTAAAGATTAACTTAAATTGTACACTGTACAGATTACAATTGCTATAGGTAAGAAATGTTGCTGAAATTTGTTTTAAAAATATTTACCTTTCTCCAACGTAGGTTTTGCTTGGACCGCAGCATCACTTGTGGATCGTCTGCACAGCTGTAGGTCTGGGTTAACTTGTTTAAATAACTGGACTAACTGAGCGCGGCGTATAGCTTCCGCTCGCAACTCTGGTGACAGGTTCTGCGCATACCGGACAGACACGGTTATTTCGATAGTATGGCGATATATTTATTTTTAACAACCTATATTGCTACACAAATAACCAACCTGCCATAAGAAATTGGGCGTTTTTATCGGGCAGTTTGCATGTAATGTGGAATCGACTTCAACGCCTTTAGTGATGCCAGTACTTGCCAACGCTGCTGAAAAGTTGTGGCTATGAAAATTATTGTAAACCTCTAACATGACTTCACGAAGTAAGAAATTTCTCACCTTTTGACGTCTTTTCATTTATGGACAATCGAAAGGCTGATTGTGCCGCCATTGTTTTTTCTTAACAATTGTAAAATGTACTGCTATAGGATTATACTGCCACAAAAAATTCTACACCATTTAGGTATGCTGCAGTAATTTCTTCATATGCATCTTTTCTCAAGCAAACGATCTCACAACGTTCCAGCTTTTTTGTCGACTAGATCTTAAGCAACGTAAAACTGTGCCTTCATCTTCCATCAACTAACGAAGCAAGTCACGCGCGGGACGTCGGGGAAGAATTTCGAAATTACGTTTGATATCGACTGGAATGCTTAAAGGGAAATTTGTCGATGGTTAAAGTTGTCAGTTTAAAGAGCAAGGATCCAGATTTAACCAGTTTTGTACGATATTCAGGTATGGATGATCTAGTTGATTCACTTTTACCTCGACCGCTGAGTGCAAAACATTATTTCCGTTCAAGAGTCAAAACAAAAAGATGCGATATGCCATACACGTTATTGGCTGCTGTACTGTAGTTATAGGCTAATGCCACATTTTTTCTGTTTTACAATGATGCATTTACATTCACAGTTTCTATCCGAAAAATCATAAAGATAGTTTACCAGGTAGCCTAACTGCTTAACGTTTGCTTAATAATATAATTATTCCTTGATGTCTTTTATTGTGTGTTTGTGGACAAATTTGTTTTGGAATGCAATCTCTGTTGACTGTACTGGTTAACATGACGAAGCGATTAGTGCAATCATACAATACAAAGTTGTGCTTGTTCGTATAACTGGTTTGCATGTAATACAAAACCGAAAAAATATCATTGTGCCATTAAAATGTTTCATGTGGCACATAGAACTGTACATTAAATTCGCGTTATCTTCAGTAACTTGGACACGCGTGAAATCAACATTAGCTTAGTACTATGTTTAAAGAACATCCTTAATCCTATGCTTAATCCTATTGTCGTGATGTGCTTTTTGGAATTGTGAGTAACTCATTCATAATGCCATACACATGTTGTAGAGAGTTTTAAAAATTTTAACGCAATAGCGCGACGGCCAACAATTGACTTTCAAACTTACCACATTCACATGACTTTAACGTCCGTGGCGATGTTCGATTTAATTTTCGGTAACAGGTTCGTTTATAGCCGTATGTTTAGGAGTCATATTCTTCTTCATTAAATCGTTCTGTAACAAGAGCGACTCATTTTTTTGGATCTCGACTTGTCCCATAGCATTACCAGTAGTAATCCTCGATTAGTGATATAGTGGGCAATCTTCTAAGTTCAAATTTGGGTGGTTAAACCACATTATGGTTTATGCTAGGCCTGAGGCGAAATCTTCATCGTTTACTCAGCGTTAAAAATAGTGGCGGAGTTTTGCAGGTAGCAAAGTAAAGTGTAATGACAATGAGTTTACGGGAAGACGACAGGTACTAACAGATAAGTAGCTCATAATTCCAGATAAGTAAGGTTAACAAAAGTGATACTTGATAAATTATTTATGAGCGTTCCTATGCTTATTTGTAACATACATACCTAAATTATAGTATACTATATAACAATGGTTACTTTTCAACCACAGGCATATATTATTGTCAGCAAATTTACATTGCCTCGAATAGAAAATGAGCGCCAAGACAGCCAGCTATATGCTATTTGCTAAGACACGGAAATCAAGCCAAAACAATTAGCCAGCCTGAAAATCTAGTCAACTCGACTTACAAATACTTGAAAACTTTTTATTTCCCAAAAGTGACCAGCCAAATTTATGCGGATATATTTGAAACTAGCAATATTTTGTAATACTTCAGAGCAATGCAGGCGACGAGAGTGAAGAAAACAATAAAACCAAGATCGCAGGGTACTATAAAAAAGATCGAAGTACGAGACGGTTGCGAAGAGTAAAAATAATCTTTCAAAATATATTTTGCTACGTTTTCTAATGTTGTAGATACAGCAACAACACCAAGTGAGCGAAAAACGATGGTTGAAGAAACCAACAAAAAGCTCGCAGTGTTATTTTTCGACATCTGTTTCCGAAGCTTGTTCTTCAACAGGTAGAAAAACCAATTTTATTTAGATTAAAAAGTGCTTAATATAAGTTTATTGAAGACTTGCGTGCGCACCAAAACAATGATTTCGGCTTACAAAAGTGAATTGTTCAGCACATTAGCCAATTACTGTATTTCATTGAGTTTTCTAGTATAGCATACACTTTTTTCCAAGGTAATAGTTTCATATTCAATCTATTGAAGCCTCAAAATTGACGATTTTAAACAGCCAGAGTTTAAAAATTTTAAGTAGCACGAGAAAGTTGATAATGAACATAATAACAATTCGATAAAATCTGTTTTAACGGTATCATAGAAGTATGAGAGAGGTGTCATGTCTAACATACGTTTTTCATTAGAATTCTTGACATGTGTCGGGTCTCGAAATGAACTCGATCGCAATGTACTTATTGGTAAATTAGAGGGAATATCACCGCCAAAGCAGGCAATCGTCAGAATATATTTTTCTTCTAACCCTACAGGTATATAAATGAGATGTGCATGTTACTTCGTTATTGTAAGACAATAGTAAATCTCTTGAGTAGGCTATTTGGTTTTGAGAAATCACATCCAGTTAGGTTCACAATACACTTACATGGCGTAAGCGGAAATATTTGTGCTTCTACATTCTACAATCATGTTAATTAAAGTAAAACAAGAAAGTTTGTTTATTAGATTCCAATTTAGAAAAGAGTGTTTTATGGAATCAAGTTGTACCAAAACTCCAGCAATATTGTCGCGAACGTCATGACGTGGAATGTCAGGTATCTTGTAAATTCTTTTTGAGTGATAGCCTACGTAAATAAGTAAGTTAGCCTTAGCCTACAGGTAACTAACGAAACCACACTTATTTTCAGATAGTAGATCTAAACGTCGGACCGGACGAAGGGGCTTTGGTATCGCAAGAAAAACGTTTACGTGAAATCCAGTTGTGTAAACAACGATCGGCTGCTACGTGTTTTGTGGTAATTTTGTCATACCTTTTCAAGCAAGTTATTATTGAATACGCCAGATACAATTAAATCGATACTACGAAGCAAACTGCTCGCATTTTATGAATTTCTGATTATGCTCTTAAACCGCAGGCTCTTGTAGGTCATAAATATTGGTGTCCACACGTACCAAAGGAAATAAATCTACAGCTCTTTGAGGCCCTACTGAAGGTTGCGTATGCATCAGGTTTTCCAAACGCTCGGCTCCTGGAATTGAATTACGAACGGGATGAAAACGCAACACCGCCAGTTTACGTGCTAAAACATGGATCCAGTATTTTAAAACTTCAGGTAAGACGGCAATGATAAATACTAAAATGACTAAACATATAAAAAACCATGATTTTGCGTGAACTTTAAAAATGTTAGATAAGACAGCATTGCATAACTATTTTTGTTGAAGAGTACTTTCAGTACAAGCGGTGCCACACTTGCGAAAAAGCTTCAAAATCTTTTCCATGATGCTGCGCTTCGAGCATTCCACTGCAAAGCAATAACCGACGACCAAGCCAATTTATTTCTCGTTTCAAGTAGGATACCATTTTATCGCCTTGTTTGCTACACTAGATGAGGTGCAACAAACTTAAAACTATAGTAATAAAAATCAAACTTTCCAGATCTACAAGCTGAACTACAAGAGGGAATTCACACTTCATCCAAGGGGGAAGCCAGGAAGTGTGTTTGCTATCTTAGAACAATCACGTCCATGGACACAGACATGAACTTCAATCGAGTCCATCCCTATCTGGATATTATGGGAGTTAACGAAGAAAAATCTTCGTTGTATGTTACTGAAGATATGCTGGATGCTGATGCTCAGGCAACTCTGCATTCAATCAGAGAGGTATAACTCAAACCAATTCAACTCAATCAGTGAGTGTAGATTGGTCAAAACATGCAAAGTTTTATTTTGCATTGCTGCAAAGCAATTAACCAATTCACTTCTGTACAGTGTTGGATTCCTGAAAGAGTTGCAGTAGCTGATGGTGAACTTCAAGTTTACAAATGTTCTGTTGACTGGGTACCACAAGTGGGCTTGAAAAAAGAGATTCACAATACATATCTTGATGACTTTTGTCATCAACTGCAAATAGTGGTCACGGAAACAACTTCTAAATACATAAAAGAGGTTTAGTAAGTGACATGGTATCGCCATCATCTTGCAATAAATAAAGCCCCATAACCTTCTATCATTCACAAGTATTGATAAAATGCAATAACAATTATTTTTCATTTAATGTTTATTCTAATACAAAGCAAAGAAAATTCTTACAAAGAAGCCCTTTGTCACTGCTTGATTGCAAAGCATCTTTACCATAACTATTGCAAGCTTCCATCCAATACCTTGAAATTGATCCAGGATTACATCTGTGGGCCATGTGTTAATCCTCTCATTGTGCATGGCCAAAGCGGATCAGGAAAGACCTTCATAACAGCAGCTGCAGCGTCTGAGGTTAGTTACAATACCAAATATATAAAATATACTGTATTTAGAACTTTAAATTCTAATCTATACATCACATAGGTGGATTGTTTTTATGTTGAGTCCAAGATAAACAAAATCCAACACACTTTCTAGAAAGCGTCTTCTTACTTCTCAGATTGCTTTGTGGTTTGAAAAAGATTGTGAGCCCATAATGGCTGTAAGATTTCTTGGCCAAACATGCACCAGCTCCTACATTCCTCTGCTTCTGCATAGTCTTTGCATACAACTTACAGCAAGCTTAGGAAGGGATCAGGAGGCACCAGGTCCATGGTGCACAGGTACAACAAAGCTTCTGGTGCCATTGTAAAAATTATTGTAGACAGAAATCGTAGAAAATTAGATATATTACTGACAGGTATGTATAGTACCTTAAATGTACATATAATTACCACTTTAATTTTATCTGCTTTATTTTTAATTAAAAATAGGTTTATCGGAAATCTTTACAGAAGCATTTAATTATTTTCAAAACAGGTTATTTTGAGTGCTTTAAGTTTCAAATACACAGTAGTATGAATTAACATGGTATTCCACTTGAATGGCTATAAAATGAAATTCCATTGCCAAAATATAAAAATGGTTTACTGTTAACATATTGCTGGTTAGAGGAACAGAATTTCCATCTCAGCATTGGTTGCCATCATTTGAGCAAACAACATTTGACATCATCAAAGTGTGAAATTATGTTTTTCAGATGTTACTCATCAACGAAGTAAATTGATGTCAATATTGAAAGAAGCTACTATTAATCAGCCTATAATTATTTTTCTGGATGGCCTGGAAAATTTGTTAGACGTTGATGAACACATTAACTTGTCATCTTGGCTACCAATACAACTGCCAGACTATGCAAAAATTATTTTGTCTATTGACACAAATAGCTCTGTGTTCTCCTTCATTACAAGAAATTCAAAGTAATCGATTTTCCATTTTTTGAAATTTAAATTTGTATTTAAAAAAACACTAATAGAGATATTTTAACTTATTCACGTCATTTTTGATTGATTTACTGTAACACACAGAGATTTAAACCTAAACATCAAGTATCACCCCTTATTGTCACAAAAAGAATACAGCAAATTCTTGAGAAACATGCTGGCATCAACAAACCGTAAAATGACATCAGGACAGCATGTGTTTGCTATTCAAAGGGCAATTTCAAAAGGTAAAGCTTAAAACTAAATGCAAGTCCAAACCTATATACAATAAACACCTTGCTGATGTCCTGCGAAAATCTATTTTGGGAATTTTAAAGCCCTACTTTTTATTCCTGATAGAATTCAAAAGTTGTTAGAAAACATTTGTTTGTTTTTAGGTTTACAAAAAGATGGAATCATACATACCACCCCATGTATGGCACATATAGTTTACACACATGCAGTCAGGTATGCAAAATCAATATATGAAAGAACATATACCAGGGGTGTCTAAACTTTTTAGTTTGACAAGCAACATTTACAATGTTCAGGTCAAAATGGTCGAACAATCCAGTCCTCAAACCAATGGTTGATGTATTTAGTTATTTAAACAATCAACTCATAAAATGTTTAAACAGTGGAACAACTTTCTTGCATATAAAATGAAACTGATAGCAGGCCAATGTCATTAACAGTCTTTTATTGGTGTGTGATCGATTCAATTTACTTTTTTGATCGATGTATAGGGCATCCTCTCATACAACATAACAAAAAGATCAATTTAACACAAAATTTCTATATTTCCATATTTTTAGATGGAAATCCTCAAAAGATGTAACACAAAGCACAATTGGAGAAAACGAGTCCGATGCCATTAGACAGTACATGGTAATTTTGCAACAACGACATGGTCAGTATATAGTACAGGTAACAGCAAGGCTCATTACTGCTGCAAAGTATGGGTTAACTGAGCAAGAAATGGTAGAAATACTTTGGACATACCGAGCTGTACAGACTGAGCTAACTGGCAAGTTAAGAGCTACTTCCAAGTCAATGGCTACTGCTGGTCAGCTTCGAAGTATTCTCACATTTTCACTGTCCAATCTGTTAGAAGATATGTCTTCCATACTCATGTCTAAAGTCATCGCTGGGTGCCAATTATATTGTTGGTCAAATAAAATTGTTAAGTCTGTCATAGAATCATTATACTTGAAGAAACCAGAAGCATATAAAACTACAAAAACGTCTCTTATTCATTATTATAATGAATACTTAAAGAATGGCCTTTATCCAACAAATCAAAACGTGCCTTTAAAAACTGTTCATGTTGCCTTAGCAATTCATCAGCATTTTTTGGATCAAAATAACCAGAGCAAAGCTATGGAACTGTGTTATACAAACCTGTATTGGCTTTCAGCAGTTTCTCGCTCTCTGAGTATTGTTCACACACTGTTTTTCCTGGAGAAAGCATTCAAGATTTACAATGACCGCTCTCTTGTAGTTATAGAACGTGCAATACGCTTAGCACTGGGTCTTTTGCATCAATCAGTAAACATTCTACCTGGAGAACTCTTTAGCAGAATTATGCCACTTTTATATAAATTTCCATCCCTTAAAAAACTAATGGTACAATGCACAGAAAATAGGCCTGATATAACCTGTCTCCTGCCTGCAGGGATACATGCACAATCTCCAGGTGCACCACTCAAGGTGTCATTAACTGAAAACAAAATGATCAGAAGTGTTTTGGCCTATGAAACCAGCTCTTCTATGAATATAACATACTGCAGTGGAAAACATTTAAAAATGTATGACATGACAAATGGGGACTTGTTACGTGAAATCGTATTCAATGAAGAAATTGAGTGGATGAAAATATCAGATGACCATGAGGTAAGTGGTGAAATTAAGATTTAGCAATGAATATGTCAAACATCGGCATAAAATGTTTTTATATTATTTACTAACATTCATCAAAGTTTGTTTTTAGTTTATCATCATTTTAAGTGGAAAACTTCAAAATTTGTACTTTTTGGATGAAAGCACATCTCATTGTTTGAATAAGATTTCTCTTCAAGGGTACTTTGACTCAGGTATCGATAGCAATGTGCACCATGCTCTACTAAAATCGGATCTAAGTAAATTTAATATACAAAAAATGTGCAGAACATAAACCCATACCTGTTCAAGATATCAAAGCAGCAGTTGGTGTATCTTTAGTTGTGGTGTGGATTAAAAACAGCACTCACCATTTACTTGCGATTGAAATCAAAACAGCAGCCCTACTTGCTGTCTTTCCAATTAAAACTCTGGTAAGCACTATGCAAGCTAGGCACTACACTATGCTGCAGGTCACGCTAAAAAGTGAATTTAAATTCAGACCACAGACCACATAATAATTCTTTAGGTACATGAGTGCGTATTGTCAAGTGATGAACAATACATTTTTGCACTCAACATGCCAAAAACCATAACTGTCTTCAGCATAACAACGGCACATGTTATTGCTAAATTGGAACCATCGGAAATATCTAGCAGTATGTAATAATTAAATAGCCTATCTGTATATTTAATAACACATCATTAACGCTTTACATGAGTTATTTCATAAAGTTTAATTAGATTCTATAAGAAATACTAATTGTTTTTACCTTCACAGAAAACACAGTGAAGATATTGTTCTATTTAAATGATATTGTTGTTATAGGTGGAAGTATAAGGAATTTCTTTACCAACTTAAATGGCTATTTAATAACCGTTTTCTCTGGTGGATTTGTTCATGTATGGAAACCAGTTTCTAATACAATCTTTACACATGCATTTGAACTAGACTCCAGGTATAAATGTTACGCAAAATTAAACTTTCTAGATCAATTAACAACATGAATTTCTGCATGACCTGTGTTACAAAGTGATCCCACCAATTTAGATGTTGTCTAAACTGTACATGCTCACCTTAAACGACTTGAAACTGTTCAAAACTAGGTCATCTGACCATGAGCGATGCTTTGATGTAATACATTCATCTGCATCAAACAACAAACATTCGTTGGCTGTGGTAAAGGCAACAGAAATAGATATATGGAATTTGCAGGAATGGAAAACGAAATGCATAATTCCCCACCGCCGCAATGAAGCTTTTAAATCTGCATATTTTACCAACCAAGAACATCAATTGCTTGTTATCCTTGAAAATGATTTCAGTATTTACGTTTGGAACATTTCCAAGTAAGATTTGACTAATATAGTAAGGTAGGTTAATTGCTCCACATATATCCTTAATGTCATTATTGATTACTACTGCTGGTGAGAAGTATCAGATTCAAGCAAGACTAAAAAAAATAAAATAAAAGCTTGCAAAGGCTTCCACACTGCATAAATAACTATTCTGATATCATATCAGACATCCACACTACAATCCAAGTAACAAGTTAAATTTGAAATAACATTCTCTGACATTCATTTGATGCAGATAACATATAACTATAAACTATCTAATAAACTGGAAATGTAACAAAATTTTTTAATGATACAGAGTAGAAAAAACATATCAAAATTTGTATATTTTTAGGGAAGGCACCGTCTCTTGCTCATCTATGTTGGATGGTCATACAAGTTGTATCTGCACAGCCTGGGCTCCTTCCATCCAATCACAAGATGAATTAACATGGATAATCACATTGTCTGAAGACAACTGCATCAAAATCTGGGATATGAAAAACTTGCCAATGGTTAATACCTTAACTATGTTGGGCAGGTAAGGATGAACTAGCAACAGTTATAGAGAACATGTGTTAATTTGAAATGTTAATGTATTTTTACATCAATTGTTTTGCTAGAAAAATATTGAAAGTGCACTGCATTGGAAATCAAACAGTAACTATGGATGGTAGTGATAAGCTGACAGTATGGAACACAGTAAATGGAGATATAGCTTACCAGTTGAAACATGAAGCTAATGTTGAACACTGCACAGCTACAGTATGGAAAATGCAAATCATCTCTGCTGATGCATTAGGGTATCAATATGTTTGGGATATACAGAGTGGAGAAAGCATTTTCAAAATACAAGGGCCACCAGTAGAAAACCTTTTGCTAACTTTCAATGAGCAGTTGATTATATCAATATTTAAAAGGGATCATGGTAATGACCAACTCAATGATGCTTCTCGGGTAACCACAAATGAAGTATTATTTGCTGCATTCATTTCTTTAATGTAATTTAAACTTGGATAAGCGTTTCCTAAAGTTATGAAGAAAATATTATCAATTCCCAATACTTCAGAAAACAAACATGGCACAACAACCAAAATTACTATTTATTTAGGTCTGGAGGATAAACACAGCACAGGTTATATGCACATTTAACTATTCACTCATGCAGCCACAAGTTACTTTCAAAAATACATTTTTAACTGGGATTTCACACGACGGAAAATTATATGCCATCAGTTTGTGGACAGGTTTACTGGCAAAGGTAAAGTTTCACCTGCCTACAAGTATACGGCAGTTTGTCGTAAATTTTCAAAACCTACATTTTGTCAATACCTTTTTCATGTTTTAATTGTAGATTTTATGGGTACCCGATGCTGAGATTGTGATGTTACATGCGCTGACAGGA
This sequence comes from Clavelina lepadiformis, assembly GCF_947623445.1. Taxonomy (NCBI): domain Eukaryota; kingdom Metazoa; phylum Chordata; class Ascidiacea; order Aplousobranchia; family Clavelinidae; genus Clavelina; species Clavelina lepadiformis. Next base: position 7,580,490 of record NC_135244.1, on the reverse strand, counting down.
AATGACCATGTTCTATCTTTAGATAACCATAATAATGTCATAGTTTGGAATGTTCCAGAAGAAACAAAACTTTTTTCGGTGGACATGAAAAACAATGAGATGAATAATGTAACAATTTATTATTTGCATATCACTAAATAAATGTAGTAATTATGGCAGCTACTTTATGATCTGTTTACAAAGCTCAGTGCATTCACAGACGATAAACTTCTCTAGCATTTTAAACATAGGTCTGTGTCAGTGACACAGGTGCAATTTTGACAATGCTGGATGATCAGCACACAATAAAAGTATTAAAAGTTAGGCATGGAAAGCTATGTACAATTGACACCTTTGGCATCCCGGTTTTGATGTGCATTACCCACGATGGGCTGGATATAGTTTATATCAGCATGCAAACTTCAAATGTAAGTTTATGGCAACATCATGCTTCTTAATTTCTACAGAAAATGCAAATAAACTTAATCTACTTCTCACACCTAGAACAACATTGGAAGCAGTGAGAAAAGACAATATCACTTAGTAGTGATAAGAACAACTTCTGATCGTAGTATGTCAACGTACCCTTTAGAAGGCACACCTACCTGCATGCATGTTGCCAAAACTGATCAAGCGGTGGCAATTGGTTTGGATGAAGGACGTGTAGTGGTTTTTACTATGGTTAAACCAGGTAAGTAATAGCCATAAAATCTGATTTTGTCTCTCAGCATGATATCAGTTTGCAGACACAAAATTGAAATCAAGTAGTTGCGATTAAATCAAAAAATGCAGGAATCAATTATATTTACAGGTTTAAACTAACATGTTTCAGAAATAAGCATTTGTCCTTCTTCAAAGTAAATACAAATGAATAAATGATAAAATATCAAGTGATAACATCTTGAATGATTTTACCATTTATTTGTTTGCATTTAGTCTGCAGGACAAATGCCTGTTGTCCGAAAAAAATTTGTTTAAACCAACAAATAACTATGATTTTTGTGTGTATTGCTTCAATCACAAACATTTGGTTTTTAAGGTTGACTCTTCCTACTTTGTAAAACTACCATAACAGTATCATACCAAAACAGTAAAAAAATTTTTTACCAGTGAAAGTACTTTGTAAAAATAGTAATTAAAATCTATATACTGGTACCATTTTGTTTTCAGATACCAAGTCATCCATTCAGCTTAAAAATGGACCTAAAGCTATTACTAGAAAGTTGCTTTGCAGCAAGAAAAAGGTTGACCAAGTCTGGCATTCAAATGAGCCCAAGTAAATAGTTAGTGTAAGCAGTGTTTGCTTCAAAAAATTTTGAAACTTATAAACCATTTACATTTTTTGCAGGTACGACTTACTATATCCAATCCCACCATCCCAAGAAATGCATGCTTTTTTGGGTAGATCTCATGATCAAAATCCTCGCAATAAATCTTTACCACAGATTTCTTCAAGTAGCGGACACCATGTAAAAGTTTCTTTTTGCAGTACTACAAAAAGTGAACACTTGGCATGCTGGAACCATTATTTACCGGTTGCAGTAAGCCAAACACACTGACACTGCAAATTAATTATTAATGACTTTGTTACAGGTATCTGTTCATATTCCTCGATCAAAGACCAATCAGCAGCCAACTAACAAATCTGTCAATATGTCCCGTATCAGCAACAGTAGTAAAGTGAAAGTCTTCATGTGAATATCAACAAGTGGGAGGATAACACGTTCAAGTGTTAAGAAATGCTTTGTGTCAGGACAATGTTAAAATGTTTGCATAATCTGCTGCATAAATTTTACAAACAATATTACCTGAAACTCCAATTTCAAAAAATTGTTAACATGTTTTAAATGCTCTAGGACTGATGATTAACTCTCAATAATTTTCTTATTGTAAAAACATACAATAGGTATACACCTGGTTAATCTCTGTATTTCAGACATAGCATGTTTGAACAGGACATGACATTAACAAAATGCGCAAGGCAAGCTTGAAATTAATAAGTGAAATATTTCATACATATTTGCATTCATTAATTGACAATGAAATGATGTGAGTACTATGTATAACACTGAAAATAATTATAATAAATGCAGCTAACCGGTCACAGCATATAGTTAATAACATTATTAGAGAATTGCACCATTAAGAGTACAGCCGTTAAACAGTATAAGTGAGTCAGTAAAGGTTTGCAACTTAGTAACATGGTGTTCTAAAACTTTTTTTCAGAAATTTGGCCATGATGGGTTAAATTTAGATTAAACAGCAAATGGATGTGAGAAAGAAGTATAAACATTTAGAATTTATGATACGATTTTTCATTGTATAAAGCACAGGAAGAAATAAAACTATTTTCAACATCCGACTACTAACAAATTACCAAGTAAAGATTTCAGTAATATAATTTAGCAGTGTTAATTCTGTCACATCATTCATCAATATATTTTAAATTGTTTTACAGCAAATACAAGCATTCGCAATGACTCCGCAATACATATGGCTGTACAGATACGATCGGATTGTTTTATAATTAAATATCTACTCGGTCAAGAGTAAAAATACATTATCAATTTTTGCCTGTGTGCTCTTCAGTAGATGATGCAGGACTGTCATATGATGATATGGAGCCTGTAGTTGCTCTTTTCCATTGCACAAGAATCTTCTTCAGAATATACTGCACAACATAACCCAGATAAAACATTCACGGGCGGAGTTACTTTATAAAATAGATAATGTTTGGTATTGCTTTTAGTGATAGGTTAACATAATAATTAACAATCATATTAACAACCACCTTGCAGCTTCCATTCTAAATTACCTCAGCAAATTTCATTTCGTGGAAGGTGACAGAATGATGGTTTGACTTCATGCCAAAGATGGATTTTGTTTTTGACTTGAAACGAAACACAAAATTTAGTTATGACAGCGTCTAAATTAGTAGACTACCATTAGTTGCTGCCACATTAGGCCTGGGAAAAGTTACCCGGATAATAGCCATGTAATGGCTAAAGCTCTTCGCGACTAAAAATATTTTTTTTGTCAGTAATTATCCCAAAATGTATATGTTTGAAAGTATTTGGAGCAAAAATCTCGGTAATTCATCAACTTATAAAATTACTGTTCAGTTAATACTTTATTCTAACGCATGCCTTTTGATTCTGACATGACTTACTTTGCAGTTTTTATACCTATTCTCCAGAAAAAAATAATAGTTTTCCCTGCAATTAACACTGCGACTTAGCCATTGGCATATATTAGGGCTAACTGCAGAGAAATATCAGCTAAATTCCCAGGCCTATGCAGCACTTCATTTAAAGCTGTTAGATAAATGCAAATTTAGCAAATTGAAAATGCTTTAAACACTATAAAGTAGCTCAATGAACTAAAATGTAACAAGTAAATTGTCACACTGTTGCTAAAACTATATTATGCAACTTTGTATTATACAATGATCAAATGACATGCACACAAAGAACAAATGAATTATTCAAATGCAAATAAAAAAATTCCTTGATCACAACATCTCAAACTTATCCATGCAAAAGCACAGCAAAATTCCTTATTAAACATTAATTATGAAATCCTAAAACTCTGCAAACATGTCTGCAGCATAGCTGATTTGAATGTAATTTGATGTCTGGGCTCTGGTGATCGTTACACAAAATTTTTATATCAAAAACCTCTGTTAGTGCAATGCTTGTGCCATGTGGATTGTTCATAAATTCAGTTGGAATTTAGGTGTTGTAATTACGGCATGAATTCTGAAATTACATCAGCAGCAGCAATGTCCACAGCAAACCAATTACCGGTATAAACATATTAAAACTGATTGCAGTGCTTGTTTATACAACAGCTAATGGCACCTGTTCTTCATCATTTTCTCTTGTGTTAATTTGTAATCTGGTAGCTCCTTTTGAAAACTGCACAGGCGGTTCTGCAACTGTGCTGCTTCTGAACATACTGGTAAATGGGTTTTTTAAACCTGACGAAGAAGACCTAGACGCTGGCTTGCCCAATGAAAATGCCCGAGAAAGAGGTTTGAAAACATTTTCTATTTGCTGTGCTGGAGTCTGGGATGCAGATGTTCCAAAGATCGGTGTTGCTGCACCACTATCGAGCTGGATAAGGCAGCAACAAAATACATGCATTCGGGTTAAATACAGATAAGTGGCGTGTCATTCATGACGTTAATCCTAAACTTGTAAGCAAATGAAATGTTTGACACGTTTATTTGGATAAAGTGCAACCTCAATCTCAAAGAAACTTAAATGACATGCATTTTATTGCATTATTAGTTGGTTAAAATTCCAGTGAATAAAGTAAACTTGTTCAGCAGTAGCAATGTGACTGCACTTCTGACATGCGAAGTTTTGCATCGGCAATTTTACAAACCATTGCATGCCTAATGAGCATTAAGTTACCTTCAGTCGCTTAACTGATGATCTTTTTCTACGTTTCTGTTTATCATTTCAAAATTATGTAGAAATAGGCAAATATAACACAAAATATCAATGACGTTAAAAATGGCAAAATATAACTCTTATAACAGCAAGGCATATCCATCATACAAATGCAATGCCATAAACCTTATGATGTCGATTCAAAAAATTTCTATCAGTAGTTTATACTCGCAATAGTTTATATTGATAAGATTTTGCATTGCATAACTGGCTCAGATAATTTTTTTACAAAATGATTTTGCATGAATAGCAGAAAATGTTTTGAAACAAGCTATGCCATATCAAACAAACAAACAA